>NC_052475.1:11299491-11528593 GCF_009730915.1 Dioscorea cayenensis subsp. rotundata
TTTTACTAGAATCAGATGTTAGCATACTTAATGGTTTTTTTTTAATCTTTTAATTGTTTACTGCCTAGTCTTGCAAATATGATATTAGTTGCACATCAATATTTTTAATATTAAAATAATAACCAATTAACCTTCCATGCATATTAATTAATTCATTATAATATGTAATGAACATTAATCAATAATAAACATTGTTTTATTTAGCAAGTTTATTTTTCTCATCTTTTAAGCTCACAGAACTTAAGAGAGACCTTGTTGTGCTACAGTGACTTACTTATAGTAAACCTAAATTATGAAGTTACCCCCACAGTACACACAACATGGATGGTTTAAACTACAATAATGATATGGGTGAAAAGAAAATATTAGGTATTGCAAGAGTAAATATAAGATAAAAGTAATAAAAGGTGTTTGGACAAAAACAAGTGGTTTACTTTTCATTTTCATGGAAATCTCACTTTTTCACCATATATTGAGGAATCACTCTTCATGGCAATGTTACTTCAGGAATACACCTTAATTAAACATGGTATTGTGATTACCCATAGTTACTTTCTTGGAAAACTGACACTTTCTCATGTACCAAATGCCTCTTAAGCTAAAGAAGCCCAAGATTCAAATTATTGTTGTTGTTGTTGTTGTTTACATTTGGTTTCTTTTCTTTGCCTTTTCTTAATAGAGATCAAATTAATTAGCTTAAGGACTCACTATAAGAGTTTAATTTTAGTGATAACTTATTTGTCACTTGTTATTTTGCCATAAATATTATGTTTTGGTGTCAAAATTGGCAGACAATATTGCTTAAATTAATTATGATAAACTTATGTATTTACCATTATTATTATGATAATTGTGACAATTTTGTATATGTCACAAACTATAACTATATTAGTAGTGGCAAAATTTCTTTATGTCTAGTGTTCACATTAAAAGCATATAAGAACATAAATATTGTCACAAAAATTAAATTTGTTAACCATGTTATTGGTTTTTTATGCTAAAAAAAGTTATTGACACAATAGTTTGGATTAGTTGTGACATCTAATTATTTTATCACTATTACAATTTCAATTATGAGAATGTGATATCCATCACAATTATACATCTTATCTTTTGTGTCGACAATTTTTGGATATTCAAACATGTAGTGTCTAATGAATATAGATCATAAAATATAATTGGCATATATAGTCTTTTTATAAATTAGTATATATATTGTAAAATTATATTCTTAATAAAATTTTTAAAAGTCAACTTTTACTACCCAATCTCAAAGGTTATGTATAAAATTTTTAAAAATTTATTAGATGTTGTAAGTAATAATAGATAAAATTTAAAAGGTTTTAAAATTAAAATTTAACATAATTTTATCAAATAAAATTATTATTGATAAATACTTCAAAATAACCTATTAGATACTAAAAATTTTGTTCTATTAAGCCAAAGTATTAACCTATTAAAACATTTAAAGCAAATACTAAATCATCATCATATTGGTGTAGTCCTCGTATCAACAATGCAAAGAAAAATATTCCCTATATATATTCATCAATCATTTATCAAATAAATAACTAAATTTCATATAAAAATACCAAAAATAACCAAAAATATTAAAAAACAATAAAAATATCTCTTTGGCTTTCTCCAATCTAGTTTTAATAAACCAAATATATTAAGCTTGTACTATAAGAATTAAGATGTTTAGTAATGGATTTTTTTCTGTAACTATTTATCATTTTGTCACAAATATTAAGTTCTTGTGATGAAAAAATTAATTAACATTATTGTTTAAGTTAATTATGATGATTTTTTGTCACTACAACTATTATGATTGTGGCAATTTAGGATTTCTCACAACCCACTAGGCATTTTATTTTTTTATGATCATATTTTTTGTCACAAAAAATTCAACTATTTAGCCATTTTAAAAAATAAAATTTTAAAAACATATATACCTTCCAAGAACTTAACATAAAAAAGAATAAATGCAAATGGCGAAACCTTGAGTAATTATGCGTCTATGGAGGTCGATGGCAACACTTGACTTCATTTGATTTGAAAAATGACTCAACTACCCTCATGATGTTAAGAGTGCATGTCATTAATGGTCACATGATTTGCTGTTAAATTCTTTTTGCTTTGTTTATGCTTTGGATAAGAGATAATTGTTGTTTTGTTTTATCTTGTGTTTTTAATGATGATTGTTTGTTTTGTGTTTCTTTTCAATATTTTGAATCTTAGGTTCTACAGTAGGAATATTTGTTTAGGATTTTTAATATTTTTTCTATTGAAAAACAACAAAAAGTCAAATCGCAACATGGAATTTGTCTCAATTGAGATAATGGTATGAAGTTGTGATTAAATTAGAATAATTTTTTAAAAATTATTTTTATTATATTTCTTTTAAAATATCTTGAGAATGAACACCAAGAATAGTAAATAACATTTAAGTTATAACAAAGACTTCAATTCTACTAGAAACTTGAGATTTGAAAAAGTAAAAAGAAGATTCAATGTTTGAGTTAGTTCGAGTTTTGTTATTTGTTATGTTTAAAGGGTGATTTGAGATATTTGAAGATATAAGAAAGGAATTTTTCTTTATATTTCTCTTCCTCTTTTCTATAATCTCTCTCTCAATCTCCCTCCTTGTTCTCACCACGGCTATGGACCCGCATCAATTTCCCTTATTAACACTAGAGTAGCTAGTTTTTAATTTTGATAATATGTTGTTTGTGCTGGTGATTTGGATCCATTAAATGTGACGATTTGTTTAGATCAGAAATTAATCTAGTCTATTTGGTGATTGGAATGTTTTTTTCGGTTGATAATATATATATTGCAGAGATTAATTGGCTTAGATATGTGAGATTTCATTACATTGAATTGGATCTTGCTGCGATTTGTTCAATTCATAACACATAGGCCTTCCAAAGAATGATGCATGCTTATGATTTTGTTGTTGTTGTTGTTGTGATTAGTACTATTAATGTTGTATATTGTAGTTATAATTTAATTAAAATTTATTATCTTTAATTGGTTTCACATTAACCCTTGTATATTTCATGCATTTACTCACTCATGGTATGACTAGGGATTTTCTTCTTCTGTTTTTTTTTTTTTTCCTGTAAACATAATTCATCATCCAAAATATAAGTAGATGCACTACAACTAATACATTCTACTCTTGATTTAAAGTAATATTCACATGTAGGTGTTTAAATATATGCTTCACTTGTTTTTTCAAATTAATTTTTATTTTTTTAAATTGGGTTGATTTAGGAAGAAGTATCCTTGTTGCATGGGGAGGTTGTATTGTTGGCATAGGAATTGAGAACATTATGTCTGGGCGGCCTAATATTAGTAGCTTTGTTATTGATTGATGATATGGACTATTTTATTTGTGTTTTAGATTATGCTTTTGTTTTTAGTCCGTGGATCACGATATTCTAACTATCTCGTAGTAGGGATAGGCCTTTCCTAGTAGGGGCGTTTGGTTTGATGTAATTCTAATGCGGTTGATTTTTCGTTATAATGTAACTGAAAATACTTGATTTTCAAAATACAGTCTAGTCAAATCTTGTGCTTAGTTGAATGTAACTGGAATTACTAAGATTTAATATTTGTTTGAAAAGGATTTGTAAAATCTTGAATTGAAAAAAACATGTGGGCATATATATGTATATATGTGTATATATGCATATATGCTTATGTATATGTATACAATGTAAAAATACCTATGTATGTTAATACAAATATATATTTTTGTGTATATATATATGCATATATATACATAAATGTATATGAGTATATGTATATGTATGTTTACATATGTAAAAATACCTATGTATGTTTATATAAATATATAAATGCAAATGTATATATATATGTGTGAATTATGCATGTGTATATATTCCTGTATATGTATATATGTATATGTATGTGTATATATTTTTGTATATGTATGCATGTATATATGTGTATATATGCATATACATTATATGTATATGTATATGTATATATACATGTATATATACATCACCTAAGGATTTTCAACTCCCTAAGCTATCCATGTATATATATATATATATACATTATATGTGTATATGTGTATATATACATTATATGTATATATGTGTATGTATATGTATGTATATGTTATAATGTATATATACATGTATGTATATGTATATATACGTCCAATTTGGATGTAAGTCCAAATATATTTATTAGAGTAATTGGTTTTACTTCGGCATTTTAAAATCCCTCAAACCAAACATAGAATTTTTGGATGTTGTATTTGAAATTACATTGTAACTTCAAATACTTCAAAAACAAACATACCATAGAGATTTTCTATATCTACGAGGATTTGAACTCAATCTCATTTACCTAAGCTATCCTAAGTCTCTATCACATGGACTAATTCCAGTTTGTTGATGATTTTGGAGTATACTATTTTAGTGAATTGTACTAGTGTTTATTATTTGTTAGCATTTTTTAATATATTTTCTATATAAATTAATTTATTAATTAAAACAACTATTCACTACACCATAATGGGTCTTTAGTGACGTTTTTTAATATTTAACAATTATTCACTAAATATCATAATGGCGATTTCACAAAAAGCACGGCAAAAGCGCCACCAAAAATAGTGTCGAGAATGTCCCAGAGAATTAGCGGTGTTTTTTTCATTCCCTTTAGCATGATTTTTATATCTTAAAAAAATAATTAATTTACTAATTACATTAAGCGGCATTTATATGATTTTTTTAGCGGTGTTTTTTTAAAAAAATAATTTAAAAAAATTATTGTAATTTTTTTTAACTCGATTTTTTAAAAAGAAAATCAATTACTCTAATTATTATTATTATTATTATTATTATTATTATTATTATTTCTTTTTTAAAATCTTTTTGGTTTTTATTTTTAAATTATTTTATTTTTTCTCTATTATTATTATTATTATTATTATTATATATACTACATCTTAATTCTATCCCCTAAATATCTTTCATTCCAAATTGATTTGTGTGAGGACATTTGGCCATCAGTGATTTGTTGGGTTTGTTGTTTTTTATTTAAAGTTGTAAAACCAAAGCATTATCAACCGTTATTTCTATCTGTTCTACCATTAATATCTCCACTAGCCCACATTAACGCTCTTTAGGATTTCCCATTATTTAGTCAACGGACCAATGGGAAGTGGGCGACTACATTGAATTTAGTTAATGACCAATGAGAAACTAGTAGCTAAAGGCCTTTTAGCATACCTGCGGATGAGCATACCGCTTATCTCTATCTCTTCTACCATTAATATCTCCATTGGCTCAGGTTAACGCTGGCCCATGTTAACTTTTTTAGATTTCCCATTATTTAGTCAATATACCAATGGGAAGTGGGCAACACACATTGAATTTAGCTAACCGACCAATGAGAAACTGGCAGCGATAAGCCTTAAGCACACCTGTAGATGAGTATACTCGGGTACATTGAAAAGCCCCTCGAACCCCTAGCTCTCTCTAAGCTCTCAAACTGGCCGCCGACCCCTCAAACTTCGCTCCGGTGTGTTTCGGGATCGAACATTTTGATGAAAAATGACCGCTGAAGAAAGAGCCTCTTGGGAGGATGAGCAATGATGTTTGAGAGAGTTGGAGAGGGTTTGCAGCTGAGGGCTTGGAGATAAATTTATAAAGGGTTTCCTCTTGCTGTAAAGGTGAGGGATTTGGGTTTCTCTCTCTCTCTCTCTCTCTCTCTCTTTGTGCTCTTTAATCTCGGTGGCGAAGATGATGATCTTTGCTAGCGCTCGGCCTTTCTTTTACCATCACCCAAGTGCCTTCATCTTCATCGATCTCTACACCGATAAGGACCCATCCTGAGCCCTTTTCCCAACTCTTGCACTGGTCTTCCTTCTTCTTTTTTTCTTTAAGGTCATCTCTCTTATTCTCTCTGTTTGCCTCTGAGGATTTTTTTTTTTTGAGTTTTTTTATGTTTTGTTTTCAGGTATGTTACTTTGAGGTTGTTGGTGGACCTGTTAAGGTGATAGATTTGTCCCTTTTTCTTTATCTTGGTTTTTATGGGATGTTTTAGGCTTATTAATTTCACGTTATGAAATGCATGTATTGTTTCTTTGATTTTCGTTGATTTTTTTATTTTTTTAAAATTTTTTCGCTTATATTCAATGTTATTGAAGATGATTCCATACCCAAATCCCGAACGACGATGGCTTGCACATCCTTCGAGTTATCTCTCCAATTCTAGAGCCTTGCCGTCAAATGCCCCGCAACCAGCGCATCGAGATCAAGAATTGAATCGGTGATTCAAAGAGCGTGTTACAATCAAGAAAAACTCCCAAGGTAGCGATCGGGCCCCTATGGAGGTGAACGATTAAATGATCGAGGATGAGGAACCGCAAATCCAACAAGGGAGGACGATGATGATCGATGATGCTGTTGATGCTCAGGTTTGGCAACGTGTTTCCCTCCACGACCATTAATGGACTCCATTAAATCAAATAAAATAGAAATGAGAATTTTTTATGTATTAAAAAAGGGGAAAAAGGAAAAATAAACTTTATCATTTGTTTCATTCATAGATGTTTATGATTGAGCTTTCTCTTGAGTTAGAATTTTGCATCCGAGTTAGAGTGGGATTATTATTATAGTTAGACTCGTAAAAATTTAGTTTAGTTTGTTCTTTGAAAAAGATTGTTTCTTTTGTTTTTCAAATATTTTTCTCATTTTTCTACTAGATATTATTATTGCTTCTTATCCTACTTTCTTCTTTGTAATGCACTTAAAATCTATTTTATTTGAAGATGTTCTGAGTTTTTATGGCGATATATCCATAATTATTATTTGAAAAAAAAATTATGTATATGATTTTTTCATTAGATATTTTAATCATCATGTGCCAAAACAAATATTTTTAATTCAAATTTCATAAATAAATCTATAAAATGTAGCTTGCAAATTTATTTTAATTCTTTTTTATTTATAAAAAACATATATTTCTTTGTCATCAAACTATACGGTTCCCAAAAATTTAAAACAATTAATATATATGCACATACAAACGCTAAATAAATCGAATTATCAAGAACTTTTTCTTCTTCTTTTTTTAACTATTTTAATTAATTTTGTATTTTATCCACTTTATTATAAAAGATTCTCTTAATTTACTTGGTGAATATATTAATAATAATAAAAAATAGAGAAAAAAATAATTATAATTTTGTACTATTAATCAGATCCATTAGGTTTGGTCGACCGCCACGTAATATTAAATCAAGATGCACAACATTAAATTATTATTTCTTAAATTAATGATTTTTTATGGACATTATCATGCAAGGTGGAGTTAGTTTCTGAATTTATTATTATTATATTGAAAATTAATACAATATTTCATCTATTTCATTATTAATATTTAATATTATAGTGATTTTGAATGCACATTTAATATAGGGATGTCAATTGGTCCCGGCCCCGACGGGGAACCCGATTCCCCGGCCCGTTGGGGCCGGGGTCGGGGAATTTTTTTCGGGGTCAGGGTCGGGGCCGGGGCGGAAAAAAAATTCCCCGTCGGGCGTCGGGGCCGGGGCCGGGAATATCCTCCACCACTCGACCCTCTAAAATATTAAATATTTGATTTAAAATTATATATATATATAATGTTATAATTATCTAAATAAAAAAATTGAAAACCTATATATATATATATTTATTTAATTAACAAATTATTAATAATTAAATGAACATTAGTATAAAAAAATTAAATAAAATTCTAAACTTATATTAACTATATTGTATTTTTTTAATATTTTTTTAAATTTGCAAAATAATTTATTAGTAATTGTGTATGTTGATATTTTGTATTATGTCATATTTGTAAATGAGTTTCTCAATTATTAAAAATGGTTTTTAACAAAAATTTTATAATTTTTATTTTAAATAAAAATAATTTTTAAATTTTTTAATCGGGGCCTGGGAATCCCCGAACCCGAAAAACCCCATGGGGACGGGGATGGGGGAAAAAAATTCCCCGTATTCGGGTTCGGGGCCGGGTTCGGGATGGGAGTATGATTTGGGGTCGTGGGCGGGAATGTATTCCCCGGTGAATCCCCGCCCCGTTGACATCTCTAATTTAATATGTGAGTTTTAAAACAACTTTATCTGGCATGTCTCCATCCTTTTAAGCCACCTCCAACCCAAAACTCTATATTTTGCAAAAATACAGCTTCTACAGTGAAAGTTTCTCCAACCACCATCTCTATTTTTAACTCTAAAATATAATATTCTAAGAATATTTTTTTATTTCACAATTTATATATTCATACTATTAACAAGTCTAATTATCTTTAAATCTTTTCCACTTTTAACCATTGAATTTAAATATTATACTATTTATAATATGATTATAATTTTTATAATTATTATAAATATTTATTAAATATATAATAAAATCCAATTTTGATGCGAGATTTGAATTCTATCACTTATCCAAATATTCGTGTTTATATACAAGCACAACAACAAGAAATTCTGGATTTAATATGTTTAATGACATCTTCGGCAATATCGTGGAAGTGACGTATAACATGTCAATCGCTATATTTCCCATCTACTTCAAACTTTATTTTTGGGTGTTGTGGTTTTTTCTTTTTAATATCGATGATAGTTTATGTTTTTAAGATTATTTTCTATGTTTTTATTTTATTGCACATGTAATTTTTTTGTTAATTTAATGAATTTATATTCATAAATTATTTTTCTTTAATTTAATATTTTTATTAATTAAAAATATAAACTTAAATTATAAGCTATTAATTTAATTAAAATATAAAGTTATAAATATAAATTTTAAAAATTAAAATTAAAATTAAAAAGAATTTAAAAAACAGAAAAGAAAAACATAAAAATAATACCAAAAATGAAATTATAATATAAATTTAATAAAAATAAAAAAACAAAAACAGAAGAAAACCAAAAATCTAAAAAGAATTTTTTAAAAATATACTATCGCTATAGTAGCACGCAAAAATATGGCGCGCCACTGTAGCAAAATGTTGATTTGGCGCAGGGTTTAGCACTGGGTTAGAGCGCACCCTATGAGAGTTTTTGAAAAAAATTATCTTTCATGTCTCTATCATGTTGATAAAAAATTCAATGAAATTTTGGCTTTGTTACCATATAGACAATATCAAAAGATCAAAAGATAATATCAAAACTTATCCCCTAAAAATCTTTCATTTAATATGTGAGTTTTGGAAAAAAGTTATCTTTCATGTCTCTATGCTTTTAATAAAAAATTCAATAAAAGTTTGACTTTGTTAACATACAGATAATATTAAAAGATAAAAAAATATATAACTATATAATAAAACTACTCACTAATAGTAGTGCATTCAAATGGTTTTTTGGTTAAATTTTGTAATCAGATATGATAAACAATCTTATATTTTTGTGTATTTTTTTCAATCAGCTTTAAAAAGTTATAATTTAATCTCTTACTTTTAATTTTTATGATGATTTAGTCATTCGAACATGCATTATATTGATTAGTTGTATATATATTTATATTTTAATTAGAATCACTACTGCAATATATTGATTAGTTGTATATATATTTATATATATTATATTGGTTAATGTGTAGTTTGTTTGACTTTTGAGACAAAAACGTCTCTTTCTTCCCTACATATAAGGTTATTCAGTTTGAAAACTAAAAAGTAAAAATAAAAACAAACATAAAAAAGTTAGGAATGGAAAGACAAGGAACAAAAGACACATAAGAGTAGCATGTGAATGGTGTAGCATGTGAACATATAAGCAAAGGAAGAATACAACAGCTACACATTGTAGTCAAGAAAATATAGGTTATGCCCTAACTAATCAAAGACAAATAATGTTTCGTTGTATATCAACAAAAACCTCTGTATGATTTGTCATGCAGAATAGAACCCCTTTTTCTTATTATAAGACATTTTATTAAATATATTAATTATATTGTTAGAGGATTTATTAAGATCACTTTATTTAGTTTTTAGATAATCCATAAAATATATATATATATAGAAATAATAATAATAAAAAAAAAATCTTCGGTGTATTCAAAATTTCACAACATCATATTTTCCTTGAAAAGATGTTAACAAAAAAATAAAAATATTTTTTATAATTCGTAGGCTTTTAAAAATAATATATGAAAAATACCACAATTACCAAGAATACTTAAAAAATAAAAAAAAAATTGAAAATAATTATCACTAAATATAGCTAGTGTTTAATATTTAGTTATTACTTTTCAGAAGATTTTTTGAAAATAATATTTTCCTATAGTTTTGTCTTCAAAATACAAAAAAAAAAATTCTCATATATATTTAAAATTTGAGAATATACCTTTGATATTAAAAATCATTTTTAAAAATTTATATTATTAATGTCAATAAATTATTATGATATATTGAACCCGCAACGTTAGCGCGGGCCTTTACACTAGTTATTATTATTTTCTCTCTCTCTTCTCTTCTTTCTATCTTCCTCCTACTTCTTCTAGCTTATTTCTCTTCTTCTTCTTCTTTTCTTCTAGTTTTTTCTTTTTCTTCACATCTTGTTTCTTCTTCTTCTAGTTTCAACATCATCATCATCATCATCATCATCTTCTTCTTCTTCTTCTTCTTGTACTTTTCTTCTTCTTCATCTTGTTCTTCTTATTGTGTCGCCATCATCGCCATCACACTCTTCATCTTCATTTTTCATCTTCTTTTATAATAATCTTGGTATCCTTTTACACTTTTTCAATGTCAAAGGGTATTTATAAAAATAAAAAGCGATGGTATTTAGCGTTGTTTTGATTAAAACATGCCACTAAATAAAAATTTTAAAATTAATGGCGCCAAATTCAATTTTTTTCAAAAAATATGGCACAAATTTTGAATTTTAAAAAAATTAAATTTTTTGGCGGCGTTTTTATGCATATATGCCGCTAAAATTTAATTTTGTAAATTTAAAATTAAAAAATATATATATATTTTCACAGCGTTTTTTTGGGATAAACGGCACATAATTTTTAATTTTATAAATTTCAAATAAAAAAATTTTGCCATTTCGCGGCTTTTTTCCAAAAACGCCGCTAAACCTAAATTTTTTGACTTTTAAATTTAATAAATCTTAAATTCAACAGCGTTTTCAGTTAGAAACGCCGCTAAAGTACAGTAATTTAATGGCGTTTTTAAAAACACGACGTGAATTACATTAGTTTAGTGGTGTTTATTAGAAAAATGCCGCTAAATATAAATTTTGTGTGCTTTGAAATTTAATAGTATTATGACTTCAACGTGTTTTAGTAAAAGCACTGCTAAATATAAATTTTATGTCTTTGAAATTTAAGAATATCCAGAATTTAGCAAAGTTTTTAGAAAAACCCCGCTAAATTACAATACTTTAGTGGCATCTTGTAGGGAAACACCACTAAATTATTTTTAGTGGCGTTTATGGAAAAAACACCGTGAAGTCATAAATATAGCGGCGTTTGAAAAACGTTTCAAAAATAAACGCCCGCTAAAGACCCATTATGGTGTAGTGATTATATTTGTTTGTATAAATGTTATTTGCATAGATTAATGAAAAGAAATTATTATTTTACTTTTTATTTGTGTAGTAGTACTTAAAATGCATTATAAACAAATTAGTTTTTTTAAAATGTAATTTATTTAAAAATTTTTATATTTAGAAACAAATTAGAAATATAATTATTTTTTTGTTTCCGATGGGTGATGTGCTTAATTTTTGAAACAAGTCTTTTGCTTCAAGAAAAAATTCTTCTAAACTAGCAATGGAAAAGTGAGTGAATTAGCAAGTCACATCAAGGACCGGTATGTGTTGAGCAAAATAGCAAGCTCAATATTGCATGTGTCCAAGTCCATCTTTTTAGTAATGAGACATGAATATTTTATGTAGGGAACTTGATATCAATAGATTAAACGATTATAAGTAACAAAAATTATTTTTGAATTTTTCTTATAGTGATATATGAGTGTGTATAATCTAACTATTTAATTATGTACTCAAAATTTTAAGGCTCACTCACGTCTCAATGAAGCCTCACATGAGATGAGCAATGAATATGCTGGCACGAGACAATGTTTAATGAAAATATTTAACTTTTTTAAATAAAAAACTTATTTGTCCATTTAAAAACAATATTATTGTTTTCAATAATATAATAGCTATACACACTATTTATTTTTATTATATATGGTTGTTGCCATTGATCTCTTGATCATGCAAGAGAGTTATATATATATATATATATATATATATATATATATATATATATATATATATATATATATATATATATATATTTGTTTTATGTTATTTTATAAAGTCTAATCATTGAAAATCCAAAATATTGTATTTTTCATAATAATTATTGTTAGTTCTAGAGGGGTAGTGGTGTGAAATTTTTTTTCTCAATCTCATAAGTAATGAACTCACATACAATCAATCATGCAAGAGGTAGGAGACACACAAATTGGTTACTTAGTTTGACATAATCTTACCTACATATAGGGATGTGAGCTTAGAAAACAATCCACTAAAAGAGAAAAAAAGGAAAAAAGAGTTACAACACTCACTCACTCTCTCACAACAAAGAATAACCCTCTCTAGATTGCCTGATGCCCACTCTCCCTCAACCCCACTTACTAGGGGTATCTCACTCATGATACATCATAAATCTCAAAACATGGTATCTTATATGGGTGTCTTTACGTCCCAACAAATCTTTATCTTTTAGACTCTTCTCGCTTTCTAACTTAAACACCTTCGAGTTAGATGTTGAAACCGAGCTTGCAATGAGGGCCACCCATCGATCCTAACTTAGTTTTTAGCTCCCACTCGCAACATAACTTGAGATACCTCCACCCTCATAGTTGCTCCAGTTCGCTTCAACACAGTCCACTTATCCTGAGCTCCTGCTACTAGCAACTAGCCTTATTCCTCACGTCATATTAACAGGTCCCTCACTAGAAGATCGCACCCACCTAGGCGTGAATTCATCTCACCAAAGATGGTCTTCAAAGATCTCCCCAATCTTCATTCCAAACTTGGTCCAAGTTTGGTCTCCATAAAAGTATCAAACTTGAACTTCATTTATCCAAGTTTGGTCTTCAATAAATTGTTACTAAACTTGATCTCTTTTCATCCAAGTTTAGATCTTCAATATCTTCCAAGCATGATCTTCATTCATCCAATCTTGGGTCTTCAATCAAATTCGCCATAGGTGTCTTGTGTCCTTGAATAAATTATGTCTTCAAATAACTCCACCCATAATTAGCTTTTGTATCTTTTTCTTCAAATTGCTTTTGTTAATTATGGTCTTGAGAATCATGTTGGCTTGCCCTTGTCTTTCTTAGTTTGCAACTTCAAATAGCTCTATACTAAACTAAGCTCCATGCAATCTTTAGTCTCAAGAGATGATCTTTGTACTTGCCAACAATAGATTATTCCTCTCTTTAGAATTTCCTTCATGTGGTCTTTCAATAAATCTCTCATGAAAAAAAGTTTACAAAGATAGATTCAATGATATCGGATTTTACTAAAGATATATTGAATTGTATCTAAGCTAAACTAATTCAAGAGAGATTCTTTCACCTTCATGCTCCTCGCTAAAGATAGATTTACTTCTAACATACCCCTTGCGTGTGTGTACCATAAGTGCACGAATTGTCAAAGTAATAAAGTACCCCGGTGAGTGGATAGTCGTATCCACAGGGAATAGTTGTTAGGAAGCAAGTAGTAATGCTATTTAGCTATCAAGTGAAATGATTGATGATTTGTGTGAAATGTATCAATGCAAATATAAAGTAAATAAAAGGAAGGAATGTGCAATAGGAATAAGAAGAGACAATCGATAAAAAAATATGGGGATACTCGGATATTGCTTACCCTAAGACTATTGTTTCAAATGCAAAACTATTTGTTATGCCTCCTAATTGAAGTTTAATAAGTTGTGAAAATCCAAAGACATATGGTTCCAAACCTAAGGTCAACCGTAACTAACCCTTATACTATGCCCCGACATAAAGGGATAATCTCGACACCTCACACTGTGTGAGATTGCATGAAGCTCTAGGGACTCCAAGATAAACCATATTCCCTAATATAAATCTAACCCTTTGGTCTAGGGGAAAGACTCTTAGTTACAATTAAGCCCAATACTAAGGATTATTTCAACATTTCACTCTATTGCTCACGCAACTAAGCCCCTAGTGGAGTTTGTCTCTTAGCACCCGATCTTAATTATGACCGTAAAGAACTCTTGGAATGTGGAGGTAAGATAAATCACATCGAAGAGGGAAAGAGAACGTTCCGCTACCTCTTAACTCACTCTCTCGACCTCATCCAACATTGCTTTGTCTAACTCTAATGGAGTGTCACTTATCCACAAGAATTTCCAAGATAGATTCTCAACCCCTCATCATCACTCTAAGGGAAAAATTAATTCAATAAGCATTTAAGGTTGAAACTCAATTAAAACATCGGTTAAAGAAGTAAAATAAGAGTCGATGAAACAAAAGTTATCCTAGGGTTTTACAAGTCCAAGCACCCACTAGGGGTTTAGCTCTTCATGGAGCAATACACAATCAACAATGAAATTGAAAGTAAATGCATGCAATCCATAGATAAAACCCCCTTGTAGTCTGTATCGATGATCTTGTGAAACCGTCTCGTCTTCTCCAAAGGTTCCCTTATCAAATCTAGGGTACACCTCACAGAATCGATGCTGACGAAAGCTATCCCAATAATTCTCCTTCAAAGAAATGCTATGTCAAAGGCTGTAGAACAGCTCAAAAAACCTAACCAAAGCCTCTCCAAACCCTAGCCGCAAGCACCTCCAAAGGTGGGTAAAAGATGGGAAAAGGATCCCCAAAGAATCCTCAAATTGCGGTATTTATAGGGGCTAAAATCGGGCATCCACACGGGTGTGTGGATTTCTAGAACTTAGTTTTCTGCGATCTATGAATAATAATTGCTACAGTAGTTTTGCTATAGTGATTGTTGTAGTAAACTACAACAATGCTTCACCAAAATGCTCTCAAAATCCACTTTTTTTATTGAGGCCACATGAATGGGCACACATCCATGTCGTAGATCGTGCCGTGTTTTAATGAAACCACATTGACGAAACTCTTGCTAGTATTGGACAAGTCAGAATATACGAGTGTGCTTGCCTTTGTACCCCTCCACCTTATGTATTCACTTGAGCATAATGGAGGTTGGCATACACCCACATATCTCTGAGCACAACTTGTATCTACATGTTTGTTCAATCCAAGAACTTCATCAACAATTGCATCCACGATCTACTTTTGTTTCTTTTCTTCCAAAATTGTCTCAACAACCCTAAATACACAAAAGAATATAAATACACATGAATAAGCGATAAAATATGATAAAAGTGATGCTCAATATAAGAAAAGAATATTTCATATTACTTATACACAAGCACTTATCGCCTTCATTTGATTCATTGAGAGAAATTCTCCAAACATAAGCTCCTCCTCATGGTCTTCTAGCCCTCGCATGCCTTTATTTTTCACTTCTTACCACATCATCAACCTGCCTTTTCCAAGTCATTATCCTTGTCACCTTATTTGCCAAATCATTGCTTTTGCTACATCATCATTTCTTGTGCCATGTCAGCTTCTTGCTTGTTATATAATGCCAATTTAAGCTTGCAAACCTAACAATTACTTATATATACTTTGTAAATAATAAAAAATATTTTTAAAATATTCTTAATACTATTTATTATTCCTAAATGTCAAACATTAAAGACTTGCCCATCAATAGACATGCAGAGAACCAAAAATAGATCGAATCATATAATAGAAAAAAATAAGTAGGCCTTGCCACAAATAATTCTATAAAGAAATAGAGCTAAAAACTTATCCTACACTAAAAAGTATAACATGAAAGAGAAGCCCCCAAAAAGAGACTAGGTTTTTTTAACTCGAGTAAAATAAAAAAATAAATTTTTTTAATCATAAACTATTTATATTTCCTTTATTAACAAATAATTCATGCAAGTTTATATACTCCCAAATACATCCCACCTTTTTTTATTCTATTTACTTTTTAAATTTCATATCAAAAGGTGAGGCATGGAAATATCAAAAATCACCTCCCCCTCTCCCCTTCCCACACACAAACAGTTGTATTGAGAAGCGACATTAAGATGGTTAGAACATCGAGGCATTGGGTAGTGGGTTTCCCTTTTGCCTCCATCACTCTTCTTTGTCTTCTTCCAATTCTTGTTGAGCATAGTATGTAGATTTTTTTCTTCTTCAGTATTTTTTTCTCACTAGTCGGAAATCCTCCATGGAACCCTTTGCCCATTTAATGGAAGTAGAACTTGTAATATAGGAGGGAATGTTGGACGTACTAATGCAAATATACGATGATTATATCCAACATTTCAAGATAGATGAAAAAGCACACTTGCTCTGAGGACTAAGGATGTGACACTTATTATGGGCTTGAAGTAAATGTATCTTGATAAGATTCATAACCAGCATCGAGATTCAATCAAAGCCAATCTCCTCAGACTTGTTCAAAGTGAAGACATCGAGGAGACATTTGTCAAGCTACTTGTAATATACCTCATGACCACTATCCTCTTCTACAATACATCATTAAACACACCAGTATAGGATGCATGCTATGTTGATGACTTGGCCTTACTTGGCTATTACACATGGGCGCATGCCACATACAAGTGGCTTATGGTCGACATCCCAACAACTGTGGCCTATGTGCAGCTTACATGCAAAAGAAAGTCAATAACCATTGATTGCTTGAAAGGGTGTGTTGTCACCCTAAAGATTTGCTTTTACAAACTAATTAGTAATGTAAAGAAACTACGTCTAGGAAGGACATCACATATCATGTTTTATGGCGAGAGCAGTTTCATACAAAGTGACATCCATCAGTCCTCTGCTGAAATCCTTGAAAGGGAAAGAAATATGTTTATTCCTTCATGTTTATCTACTCGTTCTATGTATGACATTATTTTGTTGTGTACTCTATTCTTTTCATGTGTAATGTTTTGTGTACTATATTGATTATGTGTCCAAGGTATCATGAAGAGTTTTGAATTTATCATTTTGTGGTGTGCCTTTCTTTTAATTTGTCCCTATTAACGATGAAGAGGCTACATTGGTGAAATCTGGAATGAGGAAGAAGCACTAGTTCTGAATTCCTGGGAGTTGTGGATGCCTTTCAACTTGCTTAGGGCTTCTCCGTGGTGTAGGAGGGAAGGTCTAAGGCCCTAAGTGAAGTAAAGGTTAGAAAGTTGGAAGCTTAGTTAGAAGAGAATAGAGAGAGAGAGAGAGAGAGAGAGAGAGAGAGAGAGAGAGAGAGAATGATTCATATGTAAGAACAAGAGAAGGATTTAGAAAGGATCTTTTATTTCATCCAAGTAGGGGTGGGGTGTATGTCCATCTTACAAATACCAAGGGGTCTTATATAGGCTCCAAGGGACTCAAAACCATTAACAAAAACCATGGTCTAAAACCACTCAAGCCCAAAGTTTTACTATAGTGTACTAACAAGACACTTGATAAGATACTTTCAAAGCCACTCACAAAACCATGGGCAAGCCCAAGGTTTTACAATAGTATATCTACAATAGTGCTATAGTCAAAAACCTATTTTACACACTAAAAAACAAATACTACTTAAACCCACCAAAAGATGAGCAATGTTCAATTCTTTAGACTGAGTGAAATGGGACTAATCTGAGTCATATGGATTGGATGGTTGGCCGCGAGGAACACCCAAAGGAAGTTTTTTTCATTTGGATCTACAATTATTGGGAGATAGATAGAAGAATAATCTTCCAAGTATTGAAGTGAAATGATAGCATTGACATATTTGAAGTGTTGTATTGCTAGAGGGTTATTATACTTGATATTTGTAATGGGAATGTCTATAGGGAGTACCTATTTTCTTTCATAGACTTTCATGGTAGCGTCCTCTATTGCTAATGGATGATAGTAAGATTGTATGTTGGAGATAAAGGTGAATGCTCATCACAAAGAGAGTTGTTCAGTAATTGGAGTAGTAAACAGTTGCAGCTCCTCTGCAAATACTTCAATGGGAACATGTATCTGATAAGGAACAAATTTTATGAATACTTTCACAATGATTAGATGTCTTGTGTCTTCCAAATATCCTTCTTCATAACTTGGTGGAATAGAAGTGAATGACAAATTTATGACGACAGAGAACTTCAGCTTCTTAAATATATTAACTATTAGGTATGAGATCTTCCAATGCTTTTGAAGGAACTTGACTTGTTTTGGCCTTGTGAGTACAATTCTGTTAATCATGCCATATTGTAGTAATTTTTTAACACTAACTAGTACTCCTTTTATTTCTCTATCAATCCAAGAAGATAGCTCAAAAGATGCTTTGACAATGAAGAAACCTTTTTTACACTGACAATCTTGGTGACGATGTGCAATGCCTTGAAATAAATCAACAAAAAGTACCATACCATGAGGATGTACATCATCTTTAGCCATTTCTCTAAGAAGTATCTAAGTCTGAACAAAATCTTCATGTACTGTCTTTAAAACTTTTTGTAAAATAATTTGTTGCACCTCATGAATGGTAGAAGAAAATCATTCAAGAAGTTTTTCTTTTTGTTTTTGATTCTGGATCACATGCTGGGACATCTCATTGTAGTAATTAGTTAGTTTTAAAAGTTTTTTGGTGAGTTTTTCTAGTCCACTCCCTGTTTTTGCACATGCCCCTTTGCCACAAGACGAGCTTTGTGTTTCACTATTGCACCTTGTGAATCCTTCTTCACTTTGTACACCCACTTCAATCCAATGGGTTTGTGCCCACTTGGCAAGTTTTCTAGCTCCCATGTGTCATTATCTTCAATAGCTTTCAACTCATCTTGCATTGCACATCTCCAACTTTCTTCTTTCTGGGCTTCTTCAAAGTTCATTGGCTCTTCCTCACTCAGCAAGCATAATCCAACATATTCTGGCTCCACCTCGGATGTGGCATCATACACCTCCTGGAGAGACCGAAAACGACTTGGCCCCTCTACAGAAGATGATGAATAGGCACTCGATGAGATGCGTAGTGGCGAGGTGGGTGTTGTGCCCGTTGTGGGTGACACTCGGAATATCCGGTCCACGACTCTCATCTTTTTCCTACAACATGGTTAGTTTCAAGCATTCATCGTAAATGTGTTACCTTGATTAGACAAAGTGGTGTCATGTCCAAGATATGACTTCCAATCCCATTACTTCTCCTCATTGAAAAACACATCTCGGCTGATGTGCAACTTTCTTGTCTTAGGATCATAAACTCAATAGGCCTTGGACCCATGTTCATAGCCAAAAAATACCATGGGAATACTCCGATCTTCTAACTTCTTGAGATGTGTGTTCACTGTTTTAACATGTGCCACACAACCAAAGGTACGAAGATGTTGCACCTTTGGTTTCTTCTGATACCAAGCTTCATATGGTGTCTTCCCGACTACACTCTGTGTTTGGGTACGATTAAGAAGGTATACTGCCGTTGTCACTGCTTCTCCCCAAAATATTCCCGGCACATTCTTGCTCTTGAGCAAACTCCTTGCCATTGCCATTATGGTTTGGTTTCTCCGCTCAACAACACCATTTTGCTATGGAGAATATGGTGCAGTGAGAAACCGTTTTACCCCAAAGTCTTCACAATATTGACTGAACTCCTTGGACATGAACTCTCCTCCTCTATCAGTTCGCAAGGCCTTCATCTTGTGGCCTACCTCCATCTCAGCACTCACTTTGATTTTCTTAAAAATACTCAAAGCTTCATCTTTGGTCTTGAGCATCACTATCCACATGTATCTGCTGAAATCATCAACAACCAGTAGAAAGAATTTATTACCTCTGGGGGTTGTTGGTGTAATTGGTCTACACAAATCACCATAAACAAGTTGTAGTGGCTTCTCTGCACGATAATCTGAATCATGTGGGAACAGTGTACGCCGTTGTTTACCCACCATGTAACCATCACAAAGTTGGTCTACATGTTCCAGAACTGGTAGACCTTCCACCATCTTCTTGTGTGCCAGACTTCTCAATGCTTGGAAGTTTAGGTGCCCATATCGTGCATGCCACACCCATGCATCTTCTTTGTAACTTGCCAACATACTCACCAGCTGGGTTAGGTTGAGGTTAAGCATCTACAACCTATTTCTTGACCTCCTTACTTTCGCCAGTAACTTTCTTTGCATGTCGAAAATACATATGTATCCATTTTCCATGATTGTTTTGCAGTCGTGCTCATCCAGTTGTCCCAAGCTCGCAATGTTACTCTTAAGCCTTGGAATGTAGTACACATCAGTCAATACCCTGTGCTCACCATTTTGGCATTTGAACATAACCGATCCACGGCCACATATGTCAACAATCGCTCCATCTCCAAACTTCACTCGTGCCTTTCACGCTCCATCAAGCTCGTTGAATTTATCTCTACACCCAGTCATGTGATTGCTCGCCCCTGTGTCCAAGTACCATAAATCACTCTCATACTTCTCATCACTCCTCAAAGTTGGCTTCATCCTCTGTTCATTGAGATTTACCTCTTTGGTTATCTCTTTAACAGATTGCAAGAGCTCACATACCTCGACCATAAGCAATGCTGGTTCATCATCTTCTTGCTTATCTGCAACAAGGGCCCTCTCATCCTTCTTCTTAGAATGACATTCATAGGCAAAGTGTCCAAAATAGTTACAATTGTAACACTTCACCTTTGACTTGTCGAACTTCTTCTCTTGATGATTATTGTCACTTCCGCGGCCTCCATCATTACGCCCACGTCCACGACCACGACCATAGCCACGGCCACGCCAGTTGCTTCCTCCTCGTCCTCTTGATGAGTTCGATGCACCTTCGCCTTCTATTCGGCCTTTGACAGTAGGACATGCTCAACATCCTTATCGTCGTAACCTCGCAGTCATTCTTCATGGGCTTTAAGCGATCCGATAACCTCCTCCACGGTCATCGTTTTGAGATTGCCGAACTGCTCAATCGTCGATGCAATCTGAATGAACTTAGAAGGGACAACACGAAGAAGCTTCTTGACGACATAGGACTCCTCCACCTTGTTGCCCAATGCACGAATTTTGTTGACTATTGTAGTCAACTTTGTTGCAAAATCATCAACCATCTCCACTTCACGCATGCGTAGACCTTCAAACTCGCTTCTCAGAGTCTGGATCTTTGCCTCCTTGACGCCTGCCGCGCCCATGTGCATTGTCTTCAACATCTCCCATGCCTCCTTGCCCGTCTCCTTCTCAGCCAACACAAGGAGTGTCTCCTCGCTAATACCCTGATAGATGGCAGCAAGGACCATCTGATCCTTCCGCGTCTCTATCTCCTCATTCGGGTTAACAGGCTCAATGGCATCCCACACGCCTTGCGCACGCATGTACACCTTCATCTTGAGCGCCCATGCTGAGTAGTTGCTCTTCGTGAGCAACGGATACTGGAGGGTCACCGTCCCGTCTCTTGTTGGAGCCTTCAATGTTGTTGTGCCGACGGTTGTTTCACTCTTTGATGATGAACATGACATGATCTTTGGTATCTAATATGAACCTTGCTCTGGTACCAAATGTTAGGAAAATCAGAGAAAAACACACAAAGAACACCCAAAGAAGAAGAGAATATTTTTGACGCGGTGAACCAAAACACCCCTTCTTTCTATTTTTTATATTGATCATAATAACTAAATTCAAACTACATTTCTTCTCCACCAAGAAACTAAACAAATTCAAACTAACAAGTTTATCTAAACATAATTCTAAATGCAAATGCAATTTTTAAATTACCAAGGGTTATAACCGCAAACATAATGAATAAAATGCAATAATATCTAAATGTAAAATATAAATAATATAGGGTCATATATGCACTAACAAGATTAATTCTATCACATTGGCCATATTAGCCCATTTTATGATTGTACACACATGTAATTTCATTGACCATGATCAACTAGTTCTCATACCCTAACTCTTATCCTATGCTGCATGACAATGCAAGAATTTTTATTTTATGAAGTAATGATATTAATTGTGTTTAGTATTAAAAATGAAAGATTTATAATAAATCATTGGGATTATTATTTAGGTTTGAAGTCAATGATCACGTGAAGAAAAGTGAAACAATAGTAAAGTATCTGTTTACTAGCAGTCTTGTCCATGTGAACGTGTTAATTGGATAATGTTATCACAATGATTGATAAAAACAGAAAAATGAAATTATCATTTGATTGAAGGATCAAAATTATTAATTTGTTTCGATTAAGGTTTTATATCATTAGATGAATAATTCAAATAAGTTAGTTTAAGAATTTATTTCTGAAAATGTTGAACCAAATATTATAGATAAGGATGGCAATAATCATCAAACTCGATATGACACAATCCAAGTTTGATAAAAAAAATCCTGTTTGACCAAACCTAATTAACACAGGTGCCGGTATGAGAATCTTGATCTTGATACACAACTCGAATCTGACCCTGAACGGAAATACAATTAATAAATATACTATATATATATATATTCAATTATTTAATGAAATCACAAACCACGTCCAGTCGTCCACACGTTCCTACATTTACCTCGTGATCAGCATTCATCTCTGACCCCCAATCCATCCCTCTGCAGTCTGCCCCACTTTTCTATCAATTCCTCCTTCCCCCCCTCCATTTTTGCCGTGCCTCGCGTCGTCTCGGGCATCATCCGATCGAGCAAATATCTCTCTCGAAATCGTTTGATTTCGATTTCCCTCCCAATTAGGAAATTCGATCAGGCTTTGATGGCTGGGAGCAGAGAGCTGTGTTGGATGTAGGGCTTCGGTGATTGTGAGATGGGGGATTGATGGTTCGTGTTTGGGGAGGGACCGGGCCGGATGATACTTTGGAAGAAGATGCAAGGCTATGCATGACGGTGAAGGCGAGTAGAACAATCGACGGCTGCAGAGGCGGCATATGTTGCAGAGGCCTCGTGCTAGACCAGTAGCTTCTCTGGCAGCGGTGATTTGAAGCAGGATTTTGCAGGTTTTTTCTTAAAGGTGCATGCTATGTTTGCTATTATTGTTGATTGGTATGCTAGGGTTTGGTGGTTCCCTGTGATTCTCATTCGATTGGTTATGGAAATCGTGGGTTGCAATGGAAACATGATGAATTTTATAGAAATTCGAGCATTTCTGATTGATCTTTTAAGCATGATTTGCTATTAGGATGAAGTTTGATTTATTGTTTCTGTTTCATACCTGAGATTGCTTATAGGTTGATGCTTTCTTATCTCAATATGTTCTATGTTTTTAATTTTTTTCCCACGGGTGTATCTCAATACGGTATTATGCCTTTGTATTTTTAATGCGTTTTGTCTAATGCATATCTTAAAAAAGTTCTATACTTCTACGTCTAATGTCTATTTTTAATTTCTACTTGGTATTTTAATTTTCTTTTAAATATTTTTAAATAGGGTCATGATGGGGCGGGTATCCCTGTGGGTACCTGATTTTCCGTCGGTGTGGGTGTGGGTTGGGGTTTTGAAAACTTGTTGGGCTTAGATTCGGGTTTGGGTATGGAGGTTTGGCAGTGGGTGTGGGTGCGGGTATGGCAAAACCCGCACCCGACCTGACCTTTTGCAGTCAGTATTATATTTATTTATTTATCTTCATCCGGTAAAGTCCTTGGGAATATTAAGACAGGATGATGTCAAGATTATTTAAGATGGAGAAAACACGAATATAATTCAAGTTGCTTGTAGTACTAAGATCTTGGAATGGTTTGTTGTAATGAGATTCTAACCCACTATCAGATTTGACTGCATCTTCTCATTTATTGAAGTTTATGTTATAATTTAATGAAATATTTAGACACTATATGAAATTACCTCAATCAATTATTTATGATTTTCTAATTCCTATGGGAAATAAAATTAGGAACTGATGTTAGGTTTATCAATTATTATAATTCTGCGCAGCACAACCAACACTCCACTCACGTACCATTCATTTTCATTTTCTTATTCTCAAGTGTAATCATACATTTTTTTTTTTTCAGTTACCAATACTTTTTGTGATTAAGTTCATTTCATTGTATTCTTGATTTCGACTAGACAACTTAGAAGTAGTTATTACTTTGACACCCATGCACTTGCGGTACACGTACGCAAGAGGTGTGTCAAGCATCATCGGAGAAGATCGCGCATAATAGGTATCTTCAAAGATCATTATCATAAGGGTGTGAGTGACACATATCATTTGGACAATCTTGGGATCCTCTAATCCCCAATCTTTGGAGAAATATTAGAGGGAGTTAGTTTAGTAATACATTAAGAGTTTATTTATTCGTTATTTTTGTCTTGTGGGTATCTTGTGTTTTGATGTTTTGTTTGTTATGATCCATAAGAACTTAATTCAAGGAGAATTGTATGTCTAAGTCCCACGGTTATTATATATGAATCTTGATTAATTAATAAAAATTATTCTAGTTTTTGTAATTATTGCATGGTCTTAATTACTTATTATTGTCAATATGGATGAGGATGATATGCCCCCATATTAATGGCACCCATGCCATAATAGATCTATGCATGTTCTAAGAGGTTAGACATAGCTAGGTTTCCGAATTAGAGATTGATTGTCCGTTAGGCTTAGGTTCTAATTAGTCTCTTATCATGGGATTCCCGCACTTAAGGCAAACATAGGAGGTTGGAGTGGAAGAGATTCGATCTTAAGTTCCTAATGATTTAGATGTAGCCGCCATGGCTTATTGGGGCTAGTAGGCCTTTGAATTCCCTCAGTTCAAACCTTTAACACAATTGACACTTAACGCATATCATAATTAATAATCAAGATAACTATAGCTCCTAACTCCATCTAAGTGTGCTTAACATCGTCTCTAATTGCATTGTTTAATAGTGTCATATATGTAAACTAAAGAAAGCACACAACTGATTAGGCTATTGATTAATTGAAAATGAAGTAATAGAAGCCTTTAGCCATTCCTAGGCGAAATACAACCCTCGTGTTCAACCATGAGGTATTACTTGACAACCTCGCACACTTACTGTATCATAGAGCAATTGTAGTATTTAGTGCATACTTGCATGCTTACATAATTGCATAATTTACACGCCATAACCCGCTCGCTAGTTAGCCTCTGTAAATGTGGAGGTTGAGGGAACCGGGGGAGTTGATCTCACCTCTGCAATGGCTATACCTAAGGTAGATACCTCGAGTCGTTTCCTCTTGGCTGGCCCAAACGCTCCCTCTTCGCTCTAATTATTCTGCATGAGAAACATATAATGTTTAGAATGCAAAAATACCAATTTTGAACAGATCAGTAATGTTTATGACTTGCTTACGGAAAGCTTATGGCCGTAAGCATCCAAGAAAGTCACTTTTACGGCAACCTTACTGCTGTAAGCCATAGGCTTAGGCCGTAAGGGTCCCTCCTATACAATAAAGCTCCAAAATTTACAAAATTCGATTCTTCATGATCATTTAAGCATTTCTTAATATTCATATGGTTGTCCCTATGCAACAAATCAATAAATAAACTCAAAAATCATGAAAATGATGATTACATTTTATGCGAAGAAGAAAATGGAGAAACCATCGGTGGGAAGCTTAAAAATCTGTCCAATTCCACTTGAAAACACTCAAAAGTAGAAGAGGAAGACTAAGGGAAGAGAATGGGAGGAGAGACGAATGCATGCAACCAAGAATCCAGTGAAAAACAATTAGGAATGAAGATTAAAAGGGTCACCGATGGCACTTAAACCCCTAGGTGCACACCTGGCAAACTTTTATGGGTGTAAGTTGCGATGGTTAGTCTCTCTGAATGAACAATTATGGGGTACTTACAATTGTAAGGCCTACCCCACAAGGGTACATCTCCTTTTTACAACCTAGGTTACGACCGTAAAAGGCTTAGCATTGTAGTCCGTAAGGTTCTTGTCTTGCTCTTACGGGCTGGCTTAAGGGCATAAGATACCCATAAGGAACTTAGGTTGAATTCCCCATAAGATTACAGGTCGTAAGGATTTAAGACATAATCATAATATGCTCTTGATGACCCTTACGGCCTCACTTATGGGTGTAACCCTCCCATAAGGAACCTCTGAATTGTGATCTCCAAGACTTACCGGCCGTAAGTGCATTTATAAGGCTCTTTTGAATTCCTTTATGGGGTGGCTTATAGTGCATAAGATGCCCGTAAAAGCTATCTGCTTTGAGGATCACTTTCCTTCCATTTTTACTTTTTTACGTAAACCCTTATTGCCTTCCACCGTTATTCGTGATTTCAGTGCTCAACCACCCTTTTTACCATCTTGTCAAAACCTTACACCATTCTCCACTGGTCCCTATTTTCTGAAAGGGTTTTGTGTATCTATTACCTTTGGTTTTTTCATTTATTGAAGTTTAGTGATGGGGCATTGAAGTGAGATGGACTCAAGTGCAGTGGATGTAGTCATCTATTTAAGTTCTTCATTATTATTTTTGTAGTACTATGGTTTTTTTTTTCTTGTAGAGTGAAGATGTGTTCTTGTAGAATGAATATTAATAGTGAATGTTGGATGTTTTATTTGAATGGATGTAGCAATGCTGAATTGTACTAATGTATGTGGTAATAAGATTAATAGTGAATGTTGAATGTTTTATTTGAATAAATCTTGAAATTGTATTATAATTTAATTATTTTTAATTTAGTTTTGTGGTATAAAAATATAATATTCATTATTTAAATTTAAAAAAAGAAATATTTTTAATGATGAATTAAATATTTAATATTTTTTTAGTTTGAATAAATATTTTATTAAATTTAGTAATTATTTTTAAAATTAGTTTTTAATAAAGAACATTAGATAATTAGTAGTAATAGAAATGGGGGTAATCTCACCATCTCACTCTACATGGTGACTATACTCTTTCACTTACATCAAAACAAATAAACAAAAAGTAATTACAACATTTCTAATTATAACAAACAAAACAATAATGATTATAAGTGAAAATATAGTATTTTCACTTATATTGTAAATTAAACCTATATGGAAATAGAATTACAAAACAACCAAACACCTAAATGAAGCATAAAAGTTTTAAAAATCTTAGTGATTGTAATCATCAATAATTATTTACTGTAATATATTAACATTAAAATGTTTTCAATTTAATACTTAATTAAGTTTATATATTTTAACAACTAACTTTTAAAATTAAAGATAATAAATTAAGTTAATTTTTTAATGCTTAAATTAATTTTCTATCTTCTACCAACTAAACAATCTATTTGTAAGAATATTGTTTCCTCTAATAATTAGGGTTCAAATTTTCTATTGTTCAAAAATTTACATAAAATGGAGATTCTTTTCTAAATTTCTAATTAATTCATATCGTTAGTCTTTTTGTTGTCTCTCATGAGTTCTAATTTGCAATTCTTACCAATGAGTGATAAAGAGTCCCAATTACGTATTTTTCTTCGGCAGATCTTTTATATTTACTCCTTAGATTAAGAGATCTATTGCCTTAACCTTTCTTTCTAATTTCTTAACAGAGATTATCCCCTGGCCTACATTAGAGTTTTTAAATTTCTTTGTGAGATTCTAGATATCATATATATAGAATATAATTAAATACCTACCACTATGGAAATTAATTTATACCTTTGACTTTCAAAGTCTTATGGGTATCTCTCTTGATAAATAATTAGTGTAATTAATGTTTTTCAATTATTAATATTATAAGTAATATAAATAAAACTTAAATATTATAAAAATTAAAATTGTTCCTTAAAAAGTTGAGATTATACATCCAATAACCCTACCATCCAAACTATTTTATATCTCAGATTTCAAAAGTCTTTGCTGACATTTATCGCATAAAATAATTATGCCAGAATTATCGTAATATTAATAATATTATAAATAATATAAATAAAAACTTTAATCTGTTATATTAAAAATAATTCCTTGAACGCTCTCGGTAGTAGATTTATACATCTACTTTAATAGTGACAGATAGATATTAATAATGCCATTTCTTTAGTAAATAGATCTGAACAATTCAAATTATGATGATATTTTTATTACAAATGGATAACAAAAATTATTTATTGTATTAACTTTAAATATTGGCTATAACATAATGTCTACCCTTATCATGATATTGATGGTTTGTATTTTATTTTTGGAATTGAGCATTAAGGGCTGCTCTAGTTCACCCTTCATTGTCGAGGAGGTAAAATGCTATCTCATTTGTTAGTATAGAATGGAAATATCATATTCCATAATGTGACAACTTAATCAATACTACCCGGAAATGTATTACAAACTCAATAGATGTTAACTCACATTCCTCTACTGGAATGTGAATTTTTTCTTTTATATCCTTTAAATTCAATAAAATCTCAAAACTATTAATTTTCTACAAAGTCAAAATAAGTAAAAGTTTATATCTATTTAAAATGGGTGAGTTTGACTTAATTAATATTAATAGAATTAACTAAATTAAAAATTAAAAATCTACTTTTTAATTATAAAAATATTTCATATTAAACAATTTAATATTTACTTCAAAATATGATTAGCTTTATATATTTACTGCTTATTAAATGGTATTTTTATAAAATATAATTTGTAATAAAATATTCTAGTTAATTAAAAACAAAAATTGCACTATATTCCTAATATTGACGTGAATCATATTCTGTGAATCATAGATCTGTACTTTTAAATAAGATTCTACGAACCAAACAACTCCTATAAAAGTGCGCAATTAAAAATACACCTCAATTAGCATAATAAAAACTCAATTCTTTTCCAAATGCATATATTTTTGTGGCTGCATAATAATTTTAACAATTACTATAAAGGTCATTAACCACCAAAGTAAAACATATATATTTTGCTTGAGTACTGCCCTCAAGTAATGATATATATATATATATATGTATATATATACATGTAGGTGTAGGCTAAGGGAGGTAGTATTAGTAAGCACCTCTGTCAACCCTCGTCTCTCTCTCTCTCTCTCTCTCTCTAGTATTAAAACTCCTTTCCAAATTAATACTAATCTTATAATAGTATATTAATATTTCTTTATTTGACCCATTGGTATATTACAAAAGTAGCCTATGTATTAGAAAATTATTCTTTTTCAAAATCTACTATTTAGCACCTTTATACAAATTGGGTTTATATAATATAAAATTATATATAAAAAAATTTTGCTTAAATTTATTATTCGAACCCGACTTTTATAGACTACGACATATAATATATAAAAATAATAAAAATTATTTATAAAAATATATCATTTACATCTGTGATCATTTACTCGACCGCCCGAAAGGATGATGAGCTATGCTTTATATGGGCTATCATTATAATTTTATTAAAGTGGGTGGATTCAAATGGTGAGGGCAGCTTGCACTACGAATATATATATATATATACTCTATATATATATATATATGCCATATATATATATATATATATATGAGAGAATTTGTGAAATTTGTTTTCAGTTTCCGGAATCAACTAGTACCCTTTCATCTTGCTCCTAGCTCACTCATCGCAACCAACCCTGAAGTGCATGACCTTTTGTTATAACTTGACGGTAGTATTTCAACTTTCCATTTCTCACATCTCTCTATTTTAGCACGAGTTCATTATGTAAATGTATGGTCCATACCATTCCCTCATCGGACAGAGGATAATCTTGATTTGATTTCTCCATCTTAAAATGTATTTATCCTCATTGTAAGGAACATGCAAAATGCTGTTGGCTGCAGCTTCATTCTTTATAAATAGTTGGTAATGACTGGAGTAGGGTTGTCAGAGATTGTCCCTAACACAGTGTGGGAACCTGATTGCCACCCATTCTAACAGGGCTGGGCCAAGACTTAAATCTCGGGAATGAGATTGGAGCCGAGATGGCAGACCTCTGTCCAGGATACCAGACAAGAAACTCTTTCCTGCCCCTACCCTATCAATGAATGTATAATTTTGATATTATATATAATAATATTATATATTTATATAAAATGATATATTATTAAGTATAGATAATATTTGATGTATCGACAGACGCGACCAAGTACATTGTAGCCCTAGACCTCGATAACTCTCCTGTGAAGAACAGGTACATGTGAAAAATTTTAAAATGCTTTGATTTAAACTTTGACTCCTTCCTCTTTTATAATTTGACTTATGACTTCTAAAATTATAAGAGCAAATATGGAATTAAAGAGTAGAAAAATACACCTCTGTGCTAAAACAATCTATGATTTGGAAACAGCAGACCACCAATGGTACTAGGTGAAATATGGCATTAAAATGTTGTAAAATTTTGAAATGTTACGTAGATGAAAGTCGAGAACGGAGCGATTTGAAACATGATTTGATACTTTTGTAACTTGTGGCTGTCGGAACAAAATTAATGTATGCATACATATTTAGCTTTACTTTTTAAGTTCGCAGCTTAGCTTAAGTACCACTTTATTTCTTTTAAGAGAACTAATTATTCAGTCTGGTATGACTCAAACGGTCACAATGTATGTGCTTATTAATTAAACATTATTTTGATTTATAACTACTAAATTAGTCAAATTATAAAATAAATAAATAAAATTTATTTTCTATTTTTATTTAATTGAAATAATAACTTTAGGTAAACCAAATCTTTATTGAGTATAAAAATAAACGGAAATTGGTTATATATCCCTCAAACCAACAAAATTAGTATATTTTGGCCCCAAAACATCATAATTGCATGTCACACCTTAAAAAATATGTGATGAATTAAGGATATAAATTCTCTGTTATTAAGTTTGGGATAAAAACAAAAACCATATTCTCTTAATTAGGGTATAAAACATGGGTTAACCAGTATGTAAATGTCAAAAATACATAGCCCTCACCCTCTCTCACCCATCCAAGCTTAACTCACACTCACCTCCGCCCTGTGCCCAAGCTCTAGAGCATTAAACCATCTCTTCCTCTGTCACGACGGCCATCCGAGTCCCTTTCTCGCCAACGGCCGCCCAAGCCTCCTCCTCTCTCATGAGACCGCAAGATCCCGTAAATCTCTCTCGTCCCGGTCATGGTCGGTAATCCCGAAGTCCTTCTCCCGCAGACGGACGCTTCAAGCCTCCTCCCTCTCCAAGGGAAGGGGAAGGGGAAAAGGGAAGGGGAAGGCCTGCAACTACTCTAATAAATGAAGAAATCCATGGTTAAGAGAATATTAAGGTATGAATTGTTCATATTGATAGTTTCTTTTCTTATTCTATTTCTTTTCTTTTGATGCATAAATTTCTTCATGGTCTTTAAATTTGAAATAATATGTTTTTATAATTTTTGTAGGTTTGGAAATATGGATGTACTAAACATCATTTTGTGAGCATGTGGAGGTGTTGATGTGTTTGCAGTATATACATTTTGTGAACATGTGGTGATGTTGTATTTGCAAATATTATTTTGTGAGCATGTCGACTTCTTGATGTATTAATATCAATTTGTGAACATGTAGAGATGTTGATATATCCGTAAGCATTATTTGTGAACATGTTAATGTATTTGTAAACTTTTTGTGGAGATATTGATGTACTTAAATTCATTTTCTAAATATTTTGATTTTACGATAATTAAGGATGCATTTGTAAATGTGTTATAGGTGATATGTGGATATTGTATATGTGATTGTGTTATTTAAAGGTACATTCATAATCGAAGTTTTTGTAATGACTAAAATTTGTTTAGGTTATTTGGTTAGGTTTGATAAATAAATTCAATAAAACTAAAATTTTGGGGTATATTTGAAAGTGCAAATAATAGTTTTTGAGTTAGAGTTCATATTTGTAAATTAAAAGTAATTTTTAGTTATTTTAAATTTTAGATTTTTAAAGTGGGTATTTGTAAATTTACAATGAAAAAGTTTTCAGGGGTATATATGTAAAGGGTATAAAGGCCATTTTGCACATTTGATGTTAGTTAAATGATATAATTTTAACCTCAGGGGTGTATATGCAATTATACATATTATTCAGAGGTATATACGCAATTATGTTTTATTCAGGGGTAAATATGCAATTTTAAAAATATTCAAGAGTATACTTTCAAAAAAAATCCTAAAATAAATTGTGAAAAACAAATACTTTATGTCACACCCACCCCTTTTACCGAGGTAAATGTGCACCCATCACTCCATCAGTTAAAAATCTATTTTAACTAGAAAACTAACACACCTGAAAACCAAATCAGACTTACAAAACATGATTAACAATTTTACACAGCTATAGGTTCAAATACATTAATACAACAAACATAATTAATTTAATCTGCAGGTACAACCATTACAAGATCACGACACCAACACATAGAAAGAAAAAGGACCTACTCCAATTTTGGACTCAACCCTAACTAGCTTTATACTCACACAAGCAATCTAGTAGGGTCCTGCTCCTACAACTGTAACACATTTCAGTTGGTCTATAGTGGTTCACTAATTTCAAATAATTAAATATAGCGTATATAAAGTATATCAAGATCAATTCCTCAAATAATTTCCCAAATTTCCCAAATACCAGAGTTTTGGCAAAACACAATTTTAAAGAGCTTTTAAAACATTTTAATATGCCCACATGGTTTCCACAAATCAATCAAAGTCAAAGCATACGTAACCATTAATATAAATACATTAATTGAATAATTAATTCATATATAAATGTTTTTTCCACATTTGAAACTATGTATAATTATACAAAGCTAGATGTAAAAATATGATTGTTATGGCACAACAACGGCAAATAAATATAAGTATCTTTTAACATTATACATAATTAAAAATAATAAAATGAAATAATTAAAACAATTATTTTCAAAGTACTAGCTGTTAAATAATTATTTCAAAATAGTAACAATTAATCAATCATTCAAAATAACAGCCACTACTAACTCACGTGGTCTCTCTTGGGTTTCCCATTAGACCTGGAATTCCCTCCCTAGCCTGAACAACACTAATAGAAGAACAAAATAAAATAAATAACTACGACAAACTAAGGACATAACTGAACACAAAAGAAAATACAAAAACAAGTAACTGACTCTCTAATTGGGCCCACTCACTCCACTCGGTTTAAACTCAACCTTGTATAATCAAACTAGTCTCCAATTGCACTTAAATCAACTCAATTTCAGCTAAACCCTCCTGCACCAACCCTCAATTTTCATCGAACCAAGTTTAATTGTTATACAGACATTTTTGAACCAACTTGGTTTAATCAAACCTAATTCTCCTTGAATTGGTCACCCCAGAGTCATTAGCCCAAAAACTCGAATCCAAGCCCAAATCAATCTTAACCAACTTAACCTAAAATTCAACCCAACTCAATTACACATTGAGTTAAAAACCAAACCAATCCTCAATTGGTTGCATCAACCCACTATTTACTCTCATTCAAACATAAATGAACCCAACCTATTCCAACCTGGCTAGCCAAACCCAACACCAATCCAATTGAATGAACTTGACTCAGTCAAATCAAGCCCAACTCAACCAATTCAATTAAACTCAACCAACTCTATTCTAACCATCATCATCATCATCATCATCATCAACTTAAACAAATCCTAATTTCCGGTTACTACAATAACAAACAGAAACCCAGAAAATTCATCCTCCATTCCATGCAAAATCCCACTTCAATACAATGGTTTTCCCATACAAAATCATGTTTATAGTAACCCCTTCATCCTCTCTATTAACACTTCTTCAAAAATCCACCATCTTCTTCATCAAACCAACCACACATACAAGCATCCAAACATCTCAAAACAAAATTATTTAAAACCCTTACCAAAGAAGCTCCACTCCGGCGAACTATCTCTGGTGATCTCTAAACCAATCTCCTTTTAATCTTCTTTCTCTCATCTCATCCTTTTTTCTTTCTTTTATTCTCTTATCTTCTCTCTTTTGTTTTTTTCCCCACCGGCTTGATGAAGAAGAAAGATTAACCTTATCCAAAACCTTCTTATCTCTTTACTTAAATTTCTGCGAAAATTCATGATCGGTCCCTGAAAAATAAAATTTCTTACAAAAAGATCCCTGAAAAGTCACCAATGGTCCCTGAATCATGAAATAGTATCACTAAAAAGTCTAGAACTCCACCTTTTCATCCATTGGTTTCGTAAACATTAAACCTTTTATTACTTATGAATCCAAAGTTTTTCTAGAAACTTTCACACTTAGATCCTTGTTCTTTCTACTTGGGGTTTCTCAACAAAATTACTCAGACTTTAAAAATCTAAACGTCAACCGTGGATAATACCATGAATATAATTTTTTACAGGTATTCAAAGGTTCAAGGTATTACAATCTATCCCCCTTAAAAAAAATTTCATCCTCGAAATTTCCTCAACAGACATCAATCTGACATCACTGAATTCATTACTTATTCCAACACCTGTTCTCTTGTTCCAAATATGCCTCAATAACACACAAAAATTCCTCAAAAAGTACAATTTAGTATCACATATAACACTCTTTTGTCATGGCCACTCGACTTTCCTTACTTCCAGCATTCGGACAATAAAACAATCTTCCATCTTTCCACAATCCAGGAGAAAAGAAACTTCTTATTCACAAAGTAGAAATACAGCATACCTAAGATATATAGGTGGAATACAAACATCTCAAGCCAAAGCGATGATACGAACAAGCTTATTCCACTATTCAAGAATCTCAGTACAACCACCGAACCTCACCCTTGTCTATAGTAGCGATGTAACCTTTCCCGATTCCATTGCTCAACCGCTGCACTCAAAGTTAAGAATTGCATGGGCATCATCCTATGCCATTGCAAAAACTCCTCAGGAACTCCATATCCCTTTCTCAATTCTGACATGTGACTCTCGTCTAGGTGAAAATGTTCCATGAAAATATTCATGGACGATTTGTACTTGATCCAAAAATTAAGTACTTGATCTAGTTTTCAATTTCTTAGCCTTAAGTCCACAAGGTTTGAGATATCTTAGGCCCTTGGATGATTTGACAAGTTACTGTAAACCAAATCTTTACATAGTCATTCATAAACTAGTATATATATATATATATATATATATATATATATATAGATATATATATATATATATATATTCTGATTTTTATCACTTGATGCATTAAGAGATGCTAAACAATTTTCCTCTTGAAGTCTAAGATTTGACATGCACTTGTATAACACAAAAGCCTGCTGAGAACATCTCGCATGTAAGGAAAGTGTATCTTCTAATATTGATTACACAAAATGGTAAATGGTGTGCCCATTTTAGTTTTAGTTCTTGAAATTATTATTATTATATCATTATATATTAATATTATTATTATTATTATTATTATTATTATTATTATTATTAGTGGTAGTAGTAGTAGTTGTGGTTGTACATTATTCAGCAAAGGTATACTTGCACTATACATTAATCACTTCGGTTATGAATTTTCAGTTTGATTCATAGATATGGTTTTGACTTACATTGTACTTAAAGAAAACTTGGTTGATACCTCTCATTCTCCCCTCTAGGGTTGGGAGAAGGTTAGTCAAACCACCGTAACTAACACACTTCCATTCCTTTTTGTCCTTTGCTTTATCACTTATCAACTTCGTTAAAAAAAAAAACTCAGTTGAGCCTAACGACCTTAGTATGGATATGATATATATATATATATATTGGCACTATCCTCATTTTGTAGATCTTTGTTTACACACAATTTTTTATAAATTTTTTTAAAAAATACATTTATATTTTTAAAATTCAAAATATAAAATTTAAAAAAATTCAAAAAAGAAAAACAACATAAAAAAATAAAAAAATTCCCAATCTCCCATAAATGGAAGGAGATACATGCAAAAAAATGCAAAAGATGAAAATTTTTAAAAAAAGTGATAGAACATTTGAAGACAAGTTGAAGGGAAAAAAAGTAGGAAGAAGGACGAGGAGAGAGAGAGAGAGAGAGAGAGAGAGAGAGAGAGAGAGAGAGGAGGGAAAAAGTAAAAGTGAGAACAAAAAAATAGAGACAAGAGAGAAGACAAGAAGAAAACTCGAGAGATAGAAGAAAGAAACCTGATAGAGTGAAAAAAACAAACAGATTAAAAAAAATGGAGGAAAAAATAAAAAATTGAGGAAAATAATAGAAGAAAACAAAAGAGGAATACAAAATAGACAAAAAAAAAAATATAGAAGATAGAGCGATAGGAGAAAGAAGAAAGGGATAATTTCACTCATGACCACAAATGATTGTACTTTATAACGTTATGACCACAAAACTTTTTTTCTGTAACACGAAAACTGCTTAACATTTTTCCATTTGCACGTAAGGCTATAATGGCATGTTTTAAGACTGTTTCCGTTGCCATGTTAGCTCTACATTAGCACACTTGCCAAAAATAGTCTTAAAACAAGAAGTATGCCTCACGTATACCTGGAGAAAAGTTAAGTGGCTTTTGTGTTAAAAAAAAAATTGTGGTCAGAGCATTATAAAGTGCAAACATTTGTGTCAATGAGTGAAACAACCCCAGAAGAATGATGAGAAAGGGAGGGAAAAAAGACCATAGGTTGGAGTTTACCATCTCCAAAGGTTTTTTTTTTTGCCCCCTTTACTGTTTAGAAATTATATATTCTATGAATATACATGCTATTAGCATGCCCCTGCTTTTCTTGTTTAGCTATATGTAAAATTTGAATTTTTCTAGTGAAATCAAAAATGTTTCATGTGATCAAATTTATCTAATTTTCCTGATTTGTCCAACTCACTAGTTCTAAGAAAGTAGAATTTTTCCTTGCTGAAATGTAGAATCCATGTTAAAATGAAATGAAGATATGTGATGTAGTTGAGAAAATAATTCTAATTGATAGAAAGCAGTAAAAAGAAAATGTTTGAGGATATAATTGCAAAAATGTGTGAAAAATGTGAATTGTTGAAAGGTTGATGATCCATTTGCAAAATTTGTTGAAATATACAAAAATGTAAAAAAATTTGGGCTTATTTCAAAAATTTATGGAGAAATGTAAAATGAAATATTTCGAGGACACACATGCAAAATTATGAAAAAAATGTGAAAATGTGAAAAGCCCAAGGATATATTTGCAAAAGTAATGAACAAGGTGAAAATTTGGAAATTCAAAGATTTATTTGCAAAACTTGAACAAAAAAATTGTGAAAAGTTAGAGGGCCTAGTTGCATAAATGCTAAAGTTTCAAAAAAAAAAAAAGAAAATTTAAGGTTTAATATGCAAAACACGGTATGATATAATGATTAAAATGTAGAAAAAGTAGCAAGTAGAAATCTTGTGAAAAACAATGTCTTTTTTGTAAATTTGCAAGAACTCTCCTTCTTTGACCCCACTAGTGATATCCAAGATAAAAATTCTCTTGAAAATTTTTCACTCTTTCCTCTTGGTGTTCATAGGGAAGTCTTTGAAGGCTTCATTCCCTTTTTTTCTCGTTGATAATTTTTCACTCTTGTCTCTTGATACAGGGAGGTCTTGAAAAGCTCCATTCCCCTCCTTGGCCTATTGATGAGATCCATTGAAAGATGAAAATTCTCTTTGAGAATTATTTACTCTTGGCTCTTGATGCTTATAAGGAAATTTTTGAGGGCTCCATTCTCTTCTTTGGGCCACTGATGGGTCCAATGCAAGGTGAATTTTTTTGGGAATTTTTTATTCATGTTTGTTGACACTCACAAGGAGGTCTCTAAGAAATTTTACTCTTCCCATGACCAACCTATAAGGTCAAATGCAAGAGTTTTCATAGAGAGGTCTCTAAAAATTTCATTCTGCTCATGACCCACTAATGAGATTTAATGTAGGAGTGTTTTCCACTCTTGCCTCTTTATGCTTACAGGGATGTCTCTAAAAAAATTTATTATTCTCATGACCTACTGATGAGGTCCAATGCAAAGTGGATTCTCTCTTTTTTTGAGAGTTTTTCTCACTTTTGACTCTTGAATCTCACATGGAAGTTTCTAAAAAAATTTATTCTTCTCATGACCCACTAATGAGGTTCAATGCAAAAGTGTGTGCTCTATTTTGAGAGTATCTATAATTGGAATCATTTAACACCAAGTCAAGATGACATGCCAATGATGATGATGTGACAAGGTTAGTGACATTGCAAGATGATTTAGCAAAGGATGATGTGGCTTGAAGACTAGAAACCCATGGTTAGTGCTACATTTGAAGGATCTCTCAAAAATTATATGGAGTTATCTTTGGTAGGAGCTTATATTTGGTGGATCTCTCTTAGTTAACTAAGAGGAGAAAATCTATTGAAGCTATCTTTGTTAAGACCATCAACCTTGGAAAATCTCTCTCAAGAGGCAAGCAAAAGGCATGTGGAGACTATCTATACAACTATCTTTAGAGAGAAGATCTATTTGAAGACACAATGATATATGTGGTCACAACTAATTGATGAGATCAAAGCTATATTTAAATAAGCTATATAAGGAAAGTGGACTGCAATTTCAAGAGCAAGCATGCAAGATACTAACCTTATGAAGTCAAAGATTAAATGAAGACACTTGTATATTTGGTAAGTGAATCTATCAAGAAACAACTTGGAGGCAAGATCTCATCAACACCATATATAGATACAACTAAAAATTTGTTTAGATTTGGAGAGAATCTAAATATAAAGGAAAAGCTAAATAGAGTCACGTCTATTGTTGGTAAAGAGCATCAAGGTGAAAGAATCTCTTTTGAAGAGCAAGGTTATCTACACTCACCACTACCGTCAGCATGAGCTCACTAGTAGCAACATAGAAGCCATAACAACCTCACAACCGCCATTGTGAAGTCCATAACTGCCATTGTCAAGCACATAACTCCTAAAGATCGTTCCAAGTCTGTAACTTGGAACCAAAGCAACAACTTACTCACAACGGGCATTATAGCTCAAGTGGTGAGGCCGTGGTGGAGCCAATTACTATAAATACCCTAGTATTCTCTAAATTTAAAGAGACTCTTTTGCAAAAGTATCTAGGATGGCCGGATATCTGGAGATCTGAGAAGTGGGAGATGGTGTTTCTTTCATATTCCAATAGATTCCGGTGGTTTTTTCAAGAGTACATCAACGATCATCATCTGAAAAGATTGCTTGTGACAGGTATTTTCAAAGATCATCATTAGAGGGGCGTGAGTGACATACATCATTGGATAGTCTTAGGATCCTCTAATCCCTGTCTTCAAAGAACTATTGTATGGAGTTAATCTAGGAATATATTAAACACTTATTTATTCTTTTTTTGGTCTTGTGGTTCTCTTGTGCTTTAATGTATTTTTTTCTTTTTTTTTGGTATGATCTATAAGAACTTATTTCAATGGGAATTATATGTCTAGGTCCCTTGGTTATTATTTATGAATCATGATTGATTAATATAAATTGTTCTAGTTTCCATAATCATCACATGTTCTTAATTGATTGTTATATGGTCATGTGGATGAGGAAGATATGTCCCCATATTGATGATGCCCATGCCAAGATAGATCTATGTATATTCTAAGAGGTTAGGCATAGCTAGGTTTCTGGATTAGGGATTGATTGTCCCTTAGGTTTAGGGTCAGATTGGTCTCTTTTGATGGGATTCCCATACTTAAGGCAAACATAAGAGGCTAGGGTGGAAAAAGTTCCATCTTAAGTTTCTAGTGATTTAGACCTAGTCATCATGGCTTATTGGGGCTAGTAGGACTTTGAATTCCCCCGATTCGAACCTAGAAAACAATTGACACTTAACACTTACCATAATTAATAATCAAGGTAACTTTAGTACATACCCCCAACTCCTTTTAAGTGTGCTTAACGATGTCTCCAGTTGTATTGTTTAATAGTGTTATATAAGTAGAAGTAAAGAAAAAGCGTAAATGATTAGGCTATTGATTAAGTGAAAAGGAAGTAATAGGAGCCTTTCGCCGTTCCTGGGGAAATACGATTCTCGTGTTTATCCATGATGTATTACTTGATAACACGTACACTTGCGGTATCACGGACCAATTGTAGTATTAAATACATACTTGCATGCTTGTATGACTGCAATTTATACACCAATAACACCATCGTCATGGAGCTATTCAAAGACACTAGATATCTATGGCGAGATTTGATAAAAGATTGAAGATCCAAATTTGGATGATTGAAAATCAAGTTTAAGGATTGTATACTAATTAAACTTAGGGCAAGTTTGAAAAGAAGATCGAGGAGATCTTTGAAGGTTATCTTTTGTGAGATGGATTTACGCCTAAGGGGTGAGACCCTCGAGAGAGGAGCCTATTGGTATGACGTAAGGAAGGAGGCTAGTTGCTAGTGGCAGGAGCTCAGGAGAAGTAGACTGCGCTAATACAAACTAGAGCAGCTGGGAGGTTAGAGGTGTCGCAAGTTGTGTTGCAACTGGAGTTGGAACTCAGTCAAGATTAGTAGGTGGGTCGCGTTGCAAGTCTAGTTGCAACAGGAGTTGCAATCTTTAACTTTGGGATGTATCCAAGTTATGAAGCTGCAGAGAAATTAAAAAAAGAAGATTTAATAGGATGTATGGACGCCTATATAAGATATATTGCTTTGAAATTTAGAATGAGTTATGAGGGAGAAACCCTAATAAGTGGGTTAAGGAGAGTGGGCATCGGGTAATCTAGAGAAGGCTATTCTTTGTTGTGCGTGTGTGTGTGTGAGAGAGAGAGAGAGTCAGGGTTGTAACTCTTTTTTCTTTTCCTTTTTTATTGAATTGTTTTATCTGGGCTCGGCCCCCAGACATAGTCAAAGTTGTACCGACCTAAGTAACCAATTTGTGTGCCAATTTGTGTGTCTCCTTTATCTTTCATGACTGATTTTGTGTAAGTTCATTATTTGTGAGCATTATTTGTGAGGTACCGACCTGAGAGAAAAAGTATCACATCACTACCCCTCTGGAACTAACAGAGAGTATATTTCACTATTGCCTCTTCATGCTCACAAGGAGGTCTCTAAAAAATTTCTCTTTCCTCATGACCCACTGATGAGATCCAATGCAATGTGGATGCTCTTTTTTGAGAGTTTTCTTACTTTTACCTTTTGACGCTCATAGGGAGGTCTCTAAAAAAAATTTCATTCTTCTCATGACCCACTGATGAGGTTCAATGTGAAATGGGTACTCTCTTTTGAGAGTTTTCTTAATTTTTCCTCTTGACACTCATAGGGAGGTCTTAAAAGATTCTTCTCATCCTTTTTCACCCATTGATGAGATCTAATACAAAGTAGATGCTCTCTTTTGAGAGTTTTCTCACTTTTCTCTCTTGATTTTTACGAAAAGGTCGTTGAGGACTCTTCTTTGCAGATGTTGATCCAAAATATTGTCTAATGTAAAACATGAAGCCCTCTTGGGTAAAGAAAAAAATGATGTTTTATGAAATGAAAGAAAATTTTTCTCAAAGAAAAAAATAAAAAGAATAATTTTTTTTTTAAAGTTGATCAAGAAACAAGGCTCGTGTATTAGTTTATAACCTAATGAAGAGAGCTCTTACATGGAAGAAAGGGTCTCTCATTAGTCAACGGATATGATATTTTAAGTTAAAAAAAAAAAGAATAAATCACATTTCAAACATTTTAAAGAGACCAAAATAATAACTAGATAATCTGAGTGAGTAATGGCTTGGTAATTCTAAATGAAACAACAAATGAAACTTTAAAGCTCTAAGATGTAAGAAAATGAAAGGCTTACAAAGTTTCATAAGTGAAAGTCCTAAAGGCTAAGCAAGCATGAAATGTCGTAGTCTTGAAGTACAAAAATTAAGGAGATCAAGGCCATGATTACAACTTGAGATCCATTCCAAAATCAAACAAGTTAAGGCAATTACATGAAAGGTCATTAGTTGATGGTGTACAAGTCGAAGCTCAAAGAATGGGAGAATAAAAACAAAAAACAAAAGAAGCATCAAATGAATGATGAATAAACTCTGAAGTCTCAAGATATCAAAAGTCAGAGAATCAAAGAACATCACAACTCAAAGTCTTAAAGGCTTCATAAGCAAGACATGCCCAAGTCTTCAAGAAACAATATCGAAGGAAATCAAGTTTGTTATTCTTAATATAGTGAGATCACAACTTGAGAACCGGATGATGCTCAAGATGCAAACTCAAAGAAAGAAATAGAAGAAGATAAAAGTCAACAAAGTAAAAAAAAAAAAATGACATTAAAGCATGATTTTTAGTGAAAGAGTCAAGTGAATCCAAATCAAATGGGTGCAAACCATGTGAAAATAGAAGAAAATTAGGAGAGTAGGGTTGGGAGAACTAGATTCCTAGTCTTTGTACTTCTAGTCATGCTCATGTACTTATGTTTTTTTGTTTGGAATCAATAAAAATATATATTACGGTTTTTGTCCAACAATTTCTCATTCACATTTATTTTTAATGCGATGTTCACATGACATTTTCTGGAGTAATTAATATTAAGGGTTTGCCACTAATAGAAGTCATGAATCAGCAATCATTTGAAATTATTCAAAAAAATAAAATTATATTTGTAATCCACTTATTTTAACCAGTCAACCATTATTAGTTGGGTAAGAATAAATGATCCTATAATCTTGTTTGATGAGTTTTAATGATGTCCAATAGTCTTAATGATTGTGACAAGAGTAATAGACCTTGGTCATTTCTGTGTCAGATCACGCCTTATTGGTTCACAAGCTTATTTGAATATATATATGGGTCTTGAGATCCCAAAATTTTTAAAGATCATAGAAATTCTTGTTATTTATAATTTGAGAGACCATACAAATTAATTTGTATTTTATCTGAGCTTCTTGAAACCAAAAATTTACTCCCTCTATTTTTTTTTATCTGTCATAAATTCATGTTGTTTTTTATTTGTCATTTTCTAACAACAAGAAGTATTTTTTTTTTCCAAAATTACCGTTAACACTTTATTCAACTCTCTTGTTATAATTAAATATGAGAGAATATTGTGAAGATATAAATTAGGGATAATTTTGGAAAAATAACTAATTTTTTATAATTTTTTTTAAAATAACTAAGTTTTTTAGTACATGAGATTTGGTTAATCTTTAACAGATAAAAATTAGAGGAGGGAGTACTATTTGATTGACTACAAAGTTTCAATTTGGGCTTTAACAAGCTTTTACTAGATTGCAAGTCATAATGACCTTTAGGTGTCCCAGAGCCACCTGGATTTAATGTGGGCCTTAGGTGACTAAGCTTTCCAAATATCACAATCTTATAAATTTTTTTTTTTTTTGAAGATAATAAAATTCAAATTATTAGGCCTTAACATGCCACAATTGACCATAAAGTTCGTTTGTTAAATTTTTCGTCACCCAAAGCCATTTCTATTATTTGTTTAATTTTGAATCGCACAAACCTATTTCTACTAATAGAATCATCTAGGCCCATTTTAATATGAATCTCAGACTGAAAATAAAAACCCATTTTAATAATTAAAAAAACCATTGAAGCCTATTTCATCAAAATGACCACTCAAGCCAATTTTCATCAATAGGGTCAACAAGCTGGTTTCATCAAAAGACTCCACTCAAGCCCATTTTCTTTAAAAAGAGCCCGATAAGTCCTCATTGTATTTGCGACTTCAAGAATTTATCCGCATTTTCTTTCGAAGGTTTGGTTTGCCTCTTTGAGGTGCAAATGAAAAGGTTGAAACCGTCCTCGACATATTAGTTTATTAATGACTTTAAAATTTCTTTTAAGTTCTACAGCAACTAAATTAAATTATTATTTTTTTAATTCATCTTCACAATCTCTCCGAGCTTTCTTTCTATAGAATATTTAACATTGGTGAAGAGCAAATGTGGAGTGTACAAAGACATTAAAGATTAGAGATGTAACTTTGGAACTCGGAAGATTTGTTTTTTTCCATTCATATTTTAATTTCTTTCAGTTAGCAAAAAATCATTTCTAATAAAAAGTCATGAAAAAAAATTTGGTACATATGAATGGCGTCCTTGAATTGAGATTTGGGGGAAGTTTCATGATTATCTCCAATCATTAGTGAGTGTCAGCTACTTGAAAAATTGAATAGAATTTAAGAAAGATTTCTTGTTATGCTCAAAAAGATAATAAAATTATGATATGATTTTTTTTACATAAAAAGCGATATCAAGATTCCACGGAGTTTTATTCCTAAGAAGTTACTTCAAACCTTGGGAATTTGGGAATGTAGATAGGGTCAAGAAAGTCTTCTATGGAATAGTTGTATTATAATATATTTATTTGCAGAAAAAAAAATTTTAAGTTTTAGGCTTTTGGTTGGATGTTGTCTTTGTTCTCATTTTATTTTAAATTTGCTATACACAAACACTAATTATATTTAGAAGAAATTGTGATAGAAAAAAAAACGTAAAATGCTTGCCTACTTCTAGAAAGGCCATTAATTAGTAATATACTTTCATGAAAAATCACATTTTACTTATATACACTAACAATTAGTTTCATGTACTCATATACGTACCTTCACAAATAGTTTTATTTGTTCATACATGTATAATTTATATATATTTTTTAATTATTATTTTGAGATGGAAGCTTAATGTTTTTATATGTAATTCTTTCAAAACCCTAAATATAGAAACAAAACTTTCCAACATTTATGCTTACAAATAAATATATTAAGATCTTATTTTTTATCTTTTATACCCATATGTTAATTAATTAGGTTTATTTTTTGTAATGGTAATATAGATTCAAAACGTTGCTTCAATGGGTCCTACACACAGTCCAACATGTCTCTTTTGAGTTTGCTTTTGTATTAATTGATTAAGTATTATTTTATATTTTAATAATTAACTATTTGTTATGAAATATAGATGCGTTAAAAAATATAAATATGCATGGGTTTCTTTATTTTTCAGCTACATTTGTAAATTACATTTGCGAGTCTTATGTAAGGGGCACTGATTTATGTGCTTGATATATGTGTGGAAAACTTTTCTTCTCATTATATTATCACTCATATTTTTTAAAACTTATTTTACTTATGAATTTTACTTTCATTTATTTATTCATTTTACTTATTATTTATATATCATAAATTTATTAGTTTTTCATCACTATTATTAATATTAATCATTATCAAATGATCACCACTATGGTTAATTTAACAAATTATCTTTGGGATTATTAAAGTTTACTATAATATTATTTTTTTGGAGATAATAAACCTGAGTTAATAAATATTTTATTTTGATTTGGTTTCCTAGCTTTTATGATATCTTCGTATAGTATAGGTATCAATATCTTTTAACTTTTTAGACATTGTGTCATATTGATTTTATAAACCTATTTAGTTTTATTTATATATAAATGTAAGAACTCATTCAATATTTAAATGTAAATGTAATTGTTTTTGAGCTAGAGCGATAAGCACCAACCCTCAGAGCTATACATGAGAGAGGGAAATAAAACTCACGTCTTTCCCAATAAAAGGACCCATGATACCGCTAGGCTATAAGCCCGTTGATTATAAATATAAGAACTCATTCAAAATCTGCGCCGGCAATATCATGTGACATTAACGCACAGATTCACGACTTCATCTCTCATTTAAATTTTAGGCTTTTAGTATTCACCGAGCCAACAAAATGATTTGGAACTAACACCGTATATGTTGCATTATAAAATTAATTTAAATTTTAATAATTTATAATAATATTGACAAATTGGAGATTGTTGAAAATCATTAAATTTAGAATTAACTATACATCAGCAAATGTGTTTTCGGGTGCCTGGGGTTCGAGTAATAATGGCGGTGGTGGTTGCATGGCGTGGTGGTTGTGGTGTTTTGGTTAAGAGCTGTTGGTGTAATTCAGTCTCTTTCTCGGGGATACACAGTGGCGGAAGGAGGGGGGCTAAGGGGGTACTTGAGCACCCCCTTGCTTGGGAAAAATCCCTTCCCTCCTTCCATAAATAAAAAGTAGCACCACCTAAAATTTCATTTAAGCCCCACTGCCCATGTTAACATCCGGCCATTAAGCATATAAATGGATTGATAATGGCTTGTTAAAGTTAAGTATTCAAGGTTATGTACTTAACTTATTGTATTGTGTGATGAGATTCAGACACAAATCTCGATGTTGTTAAAAGTTAAACAACCAACTGTGAAGCATGTGACTTTGTGTCTTTGTCTGATGTTTCTTCTCTTCTCTAAGTTTTCATCCAATTAAAACTCACAATCTCACACAATCATAATTCACAAACAATTAACCAAGCTAGGCTGAAGTTTGGACCGTTGGAGCAAGAAATCTCAACATCATCTCCTCATTGGATCGGGTCATCGCCTCATCGGACATTGGTGATCGCCTGATCGGCAAGTTGGTGAGTGGTGCTCTAATTGTTTTCCTTTTTTGTGTGTTTTTTAAGGGTTTATAGGATTTGATTTTTATTCTTGTTTATTGTGGTATTTGATACATGAGTGATATATTTTTTTTTGGAAGAGATTTAGTGATGGAGTGTTTATGTGTTTGGAAATTGGAATCATTGGAATTTGGATGGTTGATGGTTCATGGTTGTAAAAATATGGGATTTTTAATTGGTTGATGGAAATTATGGAATCATGGAAATCATGGAATTTTGGACTATGAATGACATATGAAAAGCAATGGCTAGTCTCAGTCTCAGACTCTTAGATGATAATCATGTCATCATGATATCATGATAATAAGAATTTACTAGTATTCAATTTTCACACTAAGAAAATTTGCAATTTTCCACTCAAAAGACAGTTCAATTTTGGAGTTCTTGTAGTACATGCTGTAATGGTCCATATAAATTAATCACTCTATCACATGAATACTCAGTCGGTTGACTCGGTTTGCTTAATCCATTTTTGGTTTGCTTAATCATGTGAGTGTCTAATTAATTAATCACATGAATACTCAATGCTATTTTTGGAATTATTTTTTGTCAAAATATTCTGAAACTCAGAAGCTACACATTTTGGAATGATTTCAATTATTTATACTAGTTTGAACTTTGGTCTTTGTTTCTAGTGAAAGTGAGTAGATCAACAACTATATTTATTTTTTTAATTATGCCATGTTATCTAAATTTAGGATTTGGCTTTCTATCAACTCAATCAAGGTTGATCAGTTGGGTGAAAGAAGGGTGATGAAGTTGATGCTTTCCTGAGTCTTATTGGAAAAATATAAATAGCAGATAGCACTTGATCATTATTCTACAATATTGCAACATAATTTTGGGGTAAGAAGTCTTCCTTTTATGATTGTTCTCATAGGTGAATTTATGATTTTATTAATTACGTTATTTATTACTTATAGTTTTAATTGAGTGTAGTTGTTTTTTTTATTACATTATTTGTTATCTTAGGTTTTAATTGCTTGTTGAATTAATTATTAATTATATATATATGGAGAGGTTTTTTAAACCTAAACCGAAAAGTTGTGAATCGGGAACAAATGTTTCTTCAGAAGCTAGTATTGGAGCACAAAAGAGAACTCGTGTTGAGTTCAGTCCAGATGATATCATTGTTGATCCTGGAATTCGTCAACCAATTGAAGAATATGATGTTGATATTAGAGATCCAGTTCGAAGATCATATTTATTGAAAGGCCCATGTCAACCAATTGGATATGAGTTCCCCAAAAAACAACAAGGAAAAGAAACGCGACGCTTTCAAGAAGCATGGTTTCAAAAGTATAATTGGTTGGAATATAGTGTGGCAAAAGATGAAGCCTATTGTTTTTATTGTTATCTTTTCAGTCAGGATAGAAGTGAAAAGGGAGCAAGTGATATTTTTACAAGAAAAGGGTTTTCTAATTGGAGGAAAGCACTTGAGGCTTTTAATCAACATGTAGGCACAGTAAATAGTGCACATAATGATGCTAGATAAAGTGTGTCACACATGTTATCTTCTCATGGGCGTCAAATGAAGATCGATTATCGCTCTCGTCTAACAACTATTCTAGATGTCGTACGAATTCTTTTGGTACAAGGTCTTGCATTCCGTGGTCATGATGAGTCTTCAAGTTCTAAAAATAAGGGGAATTTTTTGGAGATACTCAATTGGTATGCAAAAAGGGTTGAGAAGGTTGGGAATGTTATTAATGAAAATGCTCCTGGGAATAATCAATTAACTTCTCCATTAATTCAAAAACAGTTGGTGAATGCATGTGCTGCAGAGACAACGTTAGCAATTATTAATGAAATTGGTGACAGTAATTTCTCACTAATTGTTGATGAGTCTCTAGATAAATCAATAAAGGAGCAAATGACAGTCATTTTGAAGTTTGTGAACAAGCAAGGTCAGGTTGTTGAAAGATTTCTTGCGATTCAGCATGTAGCCGACACTTCAACATTTTGTCTAAAAGTAACTTTAGATGAATTATTTGCTCGTCATGGTTTATCAATTTCAAAATTAAGAGGACAAGGGTATGATGGAGCCTCAAATATGAGAGGAGAATTTAATGGTCTGAAGACATTGATTTTAAAAGAAAATCCTTTCGCGTTTTATATCCACTGCTTCGCCCACCAACTGCAATTAGTAGTTGTTTCTGTTGCCAAAAGTATTCTGGTTATTTCTGATTTTTTTTGTTATACAAATATGATTGTAAATATTGTGGGTGCTTCATGTAAAAGAAAAGATGCATTGCTACAAACACATCATCAAAAAATTGTTGAAAGATTAGAGTCTGGTGAGATTTTTTCAGGAAAAGGAAAGCATCAAGAGACAAATCTTGCAAAAGCAGGAGATACTCGTTGGGGTTCACATTTTACAACTTTGATTCATCTCTTGACAATGTGGGAATCAGTTTTAGAGGTTTTACAAAATGTTTGTCAAGATGGATCAATTGCAGATCAAAAAGGTTTGGCATCAAGCTTGATTAGTAAAATGGAGAGTTTTGAGTTTGTCTTTGTCTTGCATTTGATGATGAAAGTGTTGGGGATCACAAATGAATTATCAAATGCTTTGCAGCAGAAAGATCAAAATATTGTCAATGCCATGGCGTTAATTAATATTGTAAAAGATCGTATTCAAGATTTCAGGGATAACAGGTGGGATGAGTTATTAGAAGAGGTTCAAAGCTTCTGTGATAGAATGTATATTCCAATACCTAACATGGAAGATAAAATACCAGTTCGGGGTCGTTCTAGGCGTGAAGGGCAGTGGATTACTTATTATCATCATTATCACGCAGAGATTTTTATTGCAGTTATTGATTTAATTGCCATTGAGATGAATAATCGGTTCACTGAGACAACTACAGAGTTGCTAGCTTGCATATCATGTCTTGATCCAAGAAACTCATTTTCCAGATTCAATCATGCCAAGCTACTTCGACTTGCAGAAATCTATTATGATGATTTTTCTATACAAGATCTTCAAGTTCTAAAAGAGCAACTTCACACATACATTCATGATATTAGAAGATGTTCTGATTTTGTTGAATGTGATGATCTTGCAAGTCTTGCTGTGAAACTAGTTGAAAGTCGAAAGCATTTGGTATTTCCGTTGGTTTATCGCCTTATTGAATTGGCTTTGATCTTACCGGTGGCAACAACATCAGTTGAAAGATCTTTCTCGGCCATGAATATCATCAAAACCGATTTGCGCAATAAGATAGGAGATGAATGGTTGAATGATATGATGATATGCTATATCGAACGCTAAGTGTTTGAAACAATTGATGATGAAGCTATTTTGGTTCGATTTCAGAATATGCAAAGCCGAAGGATTCAACTTCCACTTCATTAGTGGTATGTATATTTTTATATATTTTTTAAATTAATTATTATAATCTTAAGTTTGGATTAATATAATTAATTTTATATATTTACTTTTTAGGTTAAACCTAGCACCCCTTGGTTTTGTTTCTGGTTCCACCACTGGGCATACATGTCAAGTACACTAAGCATTGTTTTGGTGGTTTTTGATACAGTGATACCGTAACATTGTGCGTATATATAATTATTGATTTTTAATCATTATCAAACACTTGATTTTCAGTTTTTTTTTAAATTTTGACAAATGATTAATATTTCTCTCTAATTAAGTTTTACTCAAGTATATTATATTTGATGAGAATAATTTTTAATAAATAAATTATTTATTCTGATTTAACTTATATAATTTATTTAATCTTACCTTGATATAAATATAACTATTTTGTTTTCATTAAATAATATCTTAAATATTAATATGTACAATTTTATTCGTTTTTATTTAAAGAAAAAGATAATGACTCATCTTAACAATACTTCAAACAAAATCATGCGATATGAAAATGAGCATTTCACACCCAATTCATGTTTTTTCAGTATTTTTTTTTTTTTAAAAAAAGAAATGTAGCTAAATCGGAAAGATATAGCGTTCCCACCTCTCTGCTTTCCTAATATTCATCTTCACTTTAATTTTGGATATTTTATTTTTAGCTGGGAAAATTGGGAGTTGATAATGTAAATTGAACTTAGAAATAAATACAAAATTTATTCAAAAAATGGAGAAAAATGGGGGAAAAAAGTTCAAATATTAAATCATATATCATTATCATTAGAAACTATATTATAAAAATCTGCATATTACCTAACATGTGATAGTTACTTTCTCAAGAGTGTCTCAAATATCATTAATTAAAAAGAGTAATTCTCCGTGCAATTTTTGTACTTTTCAAAATGTAGCTTTTTAATCATTGTATTTTTTTTTCTGCTTATTTTAATTTTTTATACTATTTCAAATATGTTCAATTAGTCCGATTCAAAAAAGCTGTCATGCTTGCCGTCTGTTTATCGTGACATAGCCAAAATATGACTTTCTTGCCAGTTAGCATAAATAGACGGCAAACATAACGACTGTCTCAAATTAGACCAATTAGACATATTTAAAATGGTATAGGGACCTAAAAGAAATAGAAAAAAAATATAAAAATTAAAAGGTTACGTTTTGAAAAATACATAATTAAAACTGAGCACATAACACCACCATTGATGCACCGTTTGGAATGTTTATAATATGAAGTTCCCACAATATTTGTTTTAGCTAACTTTTTAATAGAAATCATCACATTTTCTACTTTTATCACAAACATAACTCTCTCCATTAGCTATAGTTATTGTAAATAAAATAAAATAAAATAAAATATCTTAAAATATATTTTGTTATATATATATATATATATATATATTCAGACTACCAAGGACCTTAGGTCAATTAGTACCGGGTCCCTTACGCATGGCATTTGTTTTAGGGAGGGCCCGAAATCAAACTCGATATTCGCGCAAGGTGAAAGCACAAAGTAGGAGTTGAGCTCTACCCTCTACAAGTGCATATCTCTGACTTACTCTTAAATAGTAGGCGCTTGTCGTCTATTGTTAAAAAAAAAATTCTTCAAAACTATGCTCATTAAAAAACATTAAACAGACATTAAACAAAATGAAAGAATATCCAAATTATTATTCTGTTATTGATAATTTAAAACTAACAGAACATTTTTTTTTAAATGTTAAATTAAAACTTGAAAGTTATTCAAATGTTCTTTTAATTTAATTATTGTAGCTCTCTTAAGTTTTTAAAGTGAATTAGGCACTAGAAACTTCCATAGCACTAATTCATACTATAATATGGAAAGTAGATTAGATTAAAACATGCAACATTCAAAACAATAAAAATTTTAAATATAATAGAAGAAAAGAAAATTTTATTTTAGCCCTTAGATTATATTAATTTGTTTATTTTTGGCGCCACTTATCCAGCCACATTAGCTTTCTTGTTGATAAAGCGGCATACTTCAAGGACAAACCGAACAAATATGGCACTTCAAGGGCAAAGCAAACAAATTCATATTTTGGGAGAATAAAATGAATATTTTTTATTTTATGATCTAAGAAACCAACAATGTCCATTTGAAATATATTGTAACAATCCCACGTCTAAAAATGTAATGAAGACATAATATTTTATAAGAGATGAGAATAATTCAAAAATTATAGAAATTATACATATATATTGATGCAGCAGTATATTTGAACCCGTTGATTCTCTTTCGAATGCCGGAAACAAGTTGTCCAAACCCTGTTGATCAAAGATAGCCAGGAATTGCGAAGAGTAAAATCTTATAACTCAAGAAAATGATTATCACAAAAACTTCCTTTATTCTTGCCCAAAGGCTTACAATAAATAGGCAAACTAAAGATACGAAAATAATTCTAAAAACGGAGATAATTTTAAAATATACCAAAAAATGATAAATTTTAAAATATCAGCAAGAAATAAAAATGTTTAACGAAATAAAGATTATTGCCATAAACGGCTTACAAATCAGAGATTTTTAGCCTAAGATATAACAAAATCAATTATTATCATAAATGACAAAATTAGGGTTTTCGAGGCCTAAACGATGGAATTTGACCGAAAACTCATTTTCCATTAAGTGAGACCCCTTAAACACCAAAACTCCACCACTTGAAAAATTACCAAGATACCCCTGTTAGGCCATGTCCCATTTGTCCATAAAGGCAAAGGCTTGCTCCTCAGTACGTCCCGCATCATTCTCCCAAGGTTGAACAGAATTCGTCCTCGAATTGGACCTTGATTTAAAAGGCCCACACCAATCTGATGATGAATATCACGCAATGGTGGTAGATTATCAGGTAGTTCTTCAGGACAGACGTCTTTGAATTCAGCTACAATTGGCTTCACAATATCTAGGATTGTCTCTTTAGTTGCACAACTACCTGTATCAATCACAAAGCGACACACATCACCTAAGAGGGTGCAGGTGGATTGGAAGATGTTAGTTCTCAACCAGTCATCGTCCATAGCCCGAGGTATCAAACAAGATCTACGAACAACTAGGACCATACTGACATCCCTTTCAACCATCTCTTTGTCAAGGTCATCCTCATCAAACACCGGTGGGGGTACCTCGATCGAGTCATTTTCTTCTTCTGCTAACATAACTCTTTTGCCCCCTTTCCGATAGTCTTCAATAGTTCGTGGTGTCAAACAAGATTTGCGTACAACTAGGGTATTCCCGACGTCTCCCTCAACTACCTCTTTATCGAGGTCACTCTCATCAAACACCGGTGGAAGTACCTTGCTCGAGTTATCTTCTTCTTCGTCCACCAACATAATTATCGAGAATCAACGGGTTCAAGTATACCGCTGCATCAGTTTGGTACCAGAGTCGAATCGATCATGCCATCACGAGGACGAGGTGCGGCTTGCCCTACGCAAAGGATTGAGGAGATCTACTATTGTGAGGACGATGCTAGATTTGAGTAGCGAGTTGGCCGCCTCTTAGACCGTCGGATTGAGCGGATGATGGAGGACTTGACTGAACGGATTACCCAAATGATAGATAACATCATTCAAGGTGATAGATCGATGAGCAAGAGAATTATGTTGGTGGAGGAAGAAGAAGATGACTCGAGCAAGGTACTTCCACCGGTGTTTGATGAGAGTGACCTCGATAAAGAGGTAGTAGAGGAAGACGTCGGGAATACCCTAGTTGTATGCAAATCTTGTTTGACACCATGAACTACTGAAGACTATCGGAAATGGGGCAAAAGAGTTATGTTAGCAGAAGAAGAAAATGACTCGATCGAGGTACCCCCACCGGTGTTTGATGAGGATGACCTTGACAAAGAGATGGTTGAAAGGGATGTCAGTATGGTCCTAGTTGTTCGTAGATCTTGTTTGACACCTCGGGCTATGGACGATGACTGGTTGAGAACTAACATCTTCCAATCCACCTGCACCCTCTTAGGTGATGTGTGTCGCTTTGTGATTGATGCAGGTAGTTGTGCAACTAAAGAGACAATCCTAGATATTGTGAAGCCAATTGTAGCTGAATTCAAAGACGTCATCTCGAAGAACTACCCGATAATCTACCACCATTGCGTGATATTCATCATCAGATTGGTGTGGGCCTTTTAAATCAAGGTCCAATTCGAGGACGAATTCTGTTCAACCTTGGGAGAATGATGCGGGACGTACTGAGGAGCAAGCCTTTGCCTTTATGGACAAATGGGACATGGCCTAACAGGGGTATCTTGGTAAATTTTCAAGTGGTGGAGTTTTGGTGTTTAAGGGGTCTCACTTAATGGAAAATGAGTTTTCGGCCAAATTCCATCGTTTAGGCCTCGAAAACCCTAATTTTGTCATTTATGATAATAATTGATTTTGTTATATCTTAGGCTAAAAATCTTTGATTTGTAAGCCGTTTATGGCAATAATCTTTATTTCGTTAAACATTTTTATTTCTTGCTGATATTTTAGAATTTATCATTTTTTGTATATTTTAAAATTATCTCCGTTTTTATAATTATTTTCGTATCTTTAGTTTGCCTATTTATTGTAAGCCTTTGGGCAAGAATAAAGGAAGTTTTTGTGATAATCATTTTCTTGAGTTATAAGATTTTACTCTTCCCAATTCCTGACTATCTTTGATCAACAGGGTTTGGACAACTTGTTTCCGGCATTCGAAAGAGAATCAACGGGTTCAAGTATACCGCTGCATCATATATGCACCAATAGTGAAAAGTATTTTGAAAAATAATTATCCTAATCAAAAGGAAAAAGAAAAAAATATTCATTATCTCAAGATATATTCTAATATTTGAAATTTTTTTAGTTATGGTCACATTAGTTGGTGACTTTTTAAATATAATAAAATCTCTGTAGAATACCCTATTTGATCCACCTAATTAGAGAGTTGTTTGGATGGGCTTATTTTAAGCCCAGAAGTGCTCTTTTTTTATATAAGTTAAGCACTTCTGGGTCTTAAAAAACATGTTTGTTTGGGCTTTTGAGCAGAATCAAAAGTTATGAAAAAAAGCTAAAATTCAGTTTTATTCAAACCTGGCCATCAGGTGCTTCTCAGAAAAGCACTTTCGAGAAGCTATTTTTGGGGGCGCAAAATAACTACTATAGCCTTGACAAATGAATAATTCCCTCATTTATTTCCATAAAGCCCTAACTTTCATAAAGGATAATTGGCTGGCTGATCATGCGTGGAGCTTTTCTTTTCTAGCCGTTGTGTTCTCCGATTTTCCTCTCTAGTCGTTGCTTCTCTGTTTTTCTAAGGTGTGCTTTCGATTCACGCAGAGATTCATGATCATCGGTTGATTGTTGGGTGCATTTTTTATCTTTTATTTTCTCTTGGTTTATGTTTATATGAGTGCTAGTTTTGATTTTTGTTTATTTTCAGATTTTGGTTTTGATTTATTCTTCAGATCTTGGTTTTTTTGAGCAATCCAAGTGAAAAATATTGTCTAATATTTCTTTGTTGATGTTACTCTTTTCTTGTCGATGCTATTAATGTTTTTCAATTTATAGTTCTTTGCTTGCCTCTTGTGTGGAAATTTCTGAGTTAATTATCTAATATTGACTGATATTCCATATCAACTTTCTGTTTAGTTGTTGGATGAATTTCAGATCTAGACAGAGATGTTGAGTTCTTGGTCCTTGAGTTAGATGTTTCTGTCTCATACCTTTTAATTGAGGTCCTACTGTTCTCAATAGTATACTAGTGTGCATTAAAGGTTCAATTCCAAATTATATGGTCAAGTTTTGCACTCCATAATTTTATTCGTAGAATGGGTGCTAATAATTTAGATGTTCTTGAGAGCATTGAAGATATCAACCAAATTCAAGAATGAGAATGTGGCTTTGAAGGTAATGATTGTGGAAGTTCATTTGTATGGCAACAACCTACCAATAAGGACACTCAACAAATGATAGCACTTTGGAACAATATTCGGGACCAACTCTCCAATCGATGTTTGTGTTAATGGTGTAGTATTTATAACTTATTGTAATGGTTGTGGTATCCCATATCTTTTGCGTATGTTGTATTCATATTGTATTTGTTAGTTTGTAACATCTATTTAATGTAATATATAAAAAAATATTTAATGAAATATATAAAAATATTGTTTAATGTTTTAAAGTTAAGAGCTAAAAGATTGGGTTTTGGTGATGGTATATGAGTTTGGACTATTTAAGAAATCTATAGGCAATTTATTTGCTTTAATTCTTGTGTTTGATTTCATATTTGATGGTGTTTGAGCAACAAAGTTTGGATTTGTGTTTGTTGAATGTCCTAAAGTTGGGACCTTTAATGAATTTGGGAATTGTAAGATTAGGTTCTGATGATGGCTCTGAAAGTTTTGCAATGTATGTTATGTGATGTTGCAGCAAATAACAAGAAACTAATAACTAGAAACTACAGCGAATAACCAGAAACTATTATTAATAACCAACAACTGTGATAAATAACCAGAAACTAATAACTAGAAACTGCAGCAAATAACAAGAAACTAATTAACAGAAACTTCAGCGAATAACCGAAAACTATTATGAATAACCAGAAACTGCAGTGAATAATCGGAAACTAATAACAAGAATAATTAAAAAATAATAATAATAAATTATATTATTATTTATTATTAAAAGAATAATAAAAATTTATATAATAATAATTAAAGAATAATAATAATGAAAAGCGGAAACGATAAATAATAACCAGTACAACTTTAACCTAACCGAAAATTATAAACAATAACCAGAATGTAAACAGAAACTATGACGACTAACAGACAACAAACGGAAACTATTAATAATAACAAGTCACTACACATAATTATCGGAAACTATGAAATATAAACAGAAATGATCAATGATAAAATGTGAAATTCGTATAGACAATAATATTCAAAATGAGATCAATTAGGGTATTTATCATTTTAAATTTTATAATTGATTTCATGATTTAATTTTAAAATAAATCATAAGACCTTAGTGACTTGTTTATAATTTCAATATATAATAGTAGCTTAAAGAAAACTCAAAGAATGCCCATTTCAATAATTTGCATCTCCAAAAGTGCTTTTACAATTCCACATCCAAACAACTTCACACATATAAAAGCACTTCTGCATTAACCTATCCAAACATAAATTACAGAAAAACACTTAACTTACTTTCAAAATCAGTTTTTTTAAAAGTACTTCTACAAAAATTAAAAAAAACACTTATATTAAAAGCCAACCCAAACAAGCCCTAGGTCGGGTTGCCTCTTTAGTTCTCTTAAGATGAATTGTTCATAGGAGGTCCATTAGTTTTCCAAATTGGTAAAATCAAGTCCAAACTGCAACAGTCGTCGGGTTTTCTGGCAAGAGGTCCTAAAAAGAGTTAAAAATTATGAAATTTGGTTGAAAGGGTTAAGCAATATTTAATTAAGCTTATTTTCCCATTCCAACCATCTACACCAGTGGGCTAATCACAAATCTTATTGCCACCACCATATTAGCGTTGTTCTTAATTGTCCGACTATTGCCATCCTCGCACATGGAGACACAGCTACTTTTATCTTCTAAAACCTCATCAACCATGACAACCGAGCTCCCATATCCATCAAGCATGATTTCCTCTTCCTTCCTTAGCTCTTGAAGGCAAAATGCTATGAGTATAAGAAGTAGGTAACCATTGCTATTGTGATATTGTAACCTGAATCTTGTATCCCAACCTAATCTGGTAAAAGAGCAAGAATTGATCTTCAATTTGGGTTTTTTTCCCAAACAGAATTTGTGTTAGTTGATTAATATCAATTAGACAACATTGTAAACAATTTCAGCTTTATAATAAAAATGCAAGTCTTTAAAATTTCTTTCTTGTACTGTAAATCAAAAGTGATACATTCATCTAATTAAAAGTATCAATATAGTACTCCATTATTTGCATCAAAATATTCAGAAACAAATCCAAAATAATACTCTCCTAATAATATAACTGGTTAGAACATAATTACACATAATAATGATCTTTAACACAATATAACAAAAGTAAAATAGTACAAAGAAATCTTTATAACCCCACTAGAGTTTAAAATAATAAAACTATGAAATACCAAACACAAGTTCAAACTATAAAATAGGTTGAACCTTAAACCAACTTTATAATACAACAAATAAATCAAAACAACCCAAATTAAATATAATTATAGCAACTATAAAATACAAAGTTTATCAATTCTGACATGTTGAACATCTCATTAATTTAACAATAATAGAGATAGCATAAATACTAATGGTGAAGAAAGAAATTGGTTTTGCATAATTAATATACTAATAATAACCTTTTTAAAACATCAACAATTTAAAACCAAATACAATTCTAGAATCATCCATTCTTTTCAATAAGTTAACAAATCAGGGTTTCAAAAATAAATAAGTCGATGATCAGTAACATAATAAATAGCCTCCAAAATGCTCCATCACTAACCAGAGCCTTTGTTAGGTCTAGAGCCACCAAGATATGCATCTCTTGGCGTTGGCCATTGGGATGCCCGTGTGGTGACACCAAACAGCCCAATAATACACCTTTTTCAGGTTCTTTACATGCCTCCTGAAAGTGTGGTATATACAAAAGGAGTTTTCCACGCCACCTTTAATAGGTCAACTAACAAATGCACTATTACGTATGTACCGCAAGTGCATAGATTTGTTGAAGTAATAATACCTTGGTGAGGGGGTAGTCATATCCATAGGAAATAATGATCAGAAACACAAAGATTTCTATTTAACTAAAGAAAAGATGAATCGATTGTGGTGTGAACAAAATCAATGCAAATGAAAATAAGAAAAGAAGAAGAAGGAGAAAATAAAAAATAGGAGTGACAATCGACAAAAAGTGGGGCACTCGGATATTGCTCAACCTAAGAATATTGTTTCAAGTGCAAGACCAATCATTATGTGTCCTAACTGATGTCTAATGAGTCGTGGAGATCCTTAAACACATGGTCCCAAAACTTAAGGTCAACCGTGACTAACCCTACACTATGCCCCGGTGGAGAAATTTCTTAGTCTCAACACCTCACACTATGCTAGGTTGCTTTAAGCTTTAGGGATTCAAAGTGATAAATCCTATTCCCTAACATAGATATAACCCTTTAGTCTAGGCGAAAGACCCCTAGTCACAATTAAGCCCTAGATGCTAAGGATTACTTCAAACTTTTACTCTGTTGCTTGCACAATTAAGCCCCAACGGAGTTCGTCTTGTAGTAGTTCACCGTATTGTGACTGTAAAGAACTCTTAGAATGTGGAGGTAGGATAAATCACACTAAAGGGGAAAGGGGATGTTCCGTTACCTCTTGACTCACCCTCTCAATCCTCTCCAATCTAGCATTGTCTAACACTCATGGTGTGTCACTCATCCACAAGGATTACCAAGATGGATTCTCAACCCTAGTATCACTCTAAGGAAAAATTAACTCAACAAGGATTCAAGATTGGAACTCAATTAAAACATCAATTAAGGAAAGCATAATGAAAGGTCAAAGAAATAATATCATCCTAGGGTTTACATGTCCAAGCACCCACTAGAGGTTTAGCTCTCCATAGAGCAAAATAGAATCAATAATGAAATCAAAAGTAAAGATGTGCAATCCATGAATAAAACTCCCTTTGTGTCCATGTCGATGGTCTTGTGGAGTAGCCGCGTCTTCTTCAAAGGTTCCCTCGTTAAGCCTAGGGCATATCTCATTGAATCGATGCCGACCAAAGTTCCCCCAATAATTATCTTCCAAAAGAAATGCGGTGTCGAAGGCCATGAACCACTGTAAAAACCTAGCTAAAGCCTTTCCAAAACCTAGCCGTGGGTAACTCCAAAGATGGAGAAAAGATGCCAAAAGATGGGGAAAAGATTATGAAATCAGGTTGAAATCACGACTTAAATAGGGCTTGAATCGGGTATCCACATGGGAGTGTGGAACAGTAACTGCTGCAGTAAATTGCTACAATGATTTACTGCAGTACCTGCTACATTACTCCACCAAAATACTCTCGAATCCACACTTTTCATCAAGGCAACATAAACAGACACACGTCCATACGGTAGATTACGTTGCATCTTCAAATAAAAACACATTTGACGATAATCTTGCTAGCATTGCACAAGTCAAAACACATGAATGTAATTGCCTTTGTGCCTTCCAATTTACATATTCACTTGATCACAATAAAGGTTGGCACGCACTCACATGTCTTTGAGCACAACTTGTATCTTCACATTTGTTCACTTCAAGATTTTATCAACAAAGTGCATTCACGATCTACTTTGGCTTCTTTTTTCTATACTTGTCTCCACAATCCTACATGCACAAAAGAACACAAATACACGTATATTAGCGATAAAATCTGAGAAAAGTAATGCTCATTGTAAGAAAAGAATACTTCATATTACTAATACATAAGCACTTATCAAACTCCCCCACATTTAAGTTTTTGCTTTTCGTCAAGCAAAAAAAAACAAATTGAAGCATAGAAGAAGGAAATATTAAAAGTGTTTGGCTTTAGATTCACCAAAGCATGTTAGGAAAGAATTCTACAAGTAAGGGGAATTTCAACACTAAATACGAAAAAAAATCATTGTTCTAGCTAAAAACTCAAATAAAAAAGGATAACAAACCCAAAATCGTGTAAGTGTGTGTAGACTCGCTCAAGTAAACTCAATGTATACTCCTCAAAGTTCTAAATATAAGGGACTTATTTATATACAAAACAAAGTAAAGAGATGGTAGTAGCTGCACACATCCTATAAGGTAGCCCTTTCCAAAGCGGCCACTAAGGTACCTTTCACACTTTCGAGGTGGCAGCTCTTTCTACTGAGGTAGTAGCTTTCACTCATCCTATGAGATAACTCTTTCTCTCATTAGGGCATAACAAGTATCCAACTTATGAGAGTAACTTCATACATCATAGGTTGTAGCTCATTTCACCCCAAATACGCAACCAAAACAAATTTTTTTTTTACAAAATTAACACAAGAAACAAAACTAACTAATCCCTTAAACATCAAACTTGAGTTTCCACAAGGTTTCATGATCAAGTAGTGCAATAAGTGTCAATCAAGCAAAAATTCCTAGAAATTAAAGTAAAAAGTAGAGCATGAGAACATTCAATGATAAAAATTCTCCTAAACTTAAGAATACAAGCATTGCAAGTAAGGTGAACCACCATTGGCTACGTGAGTATGCATGTTCAGTCAAAACTTGTGTAAAGAACATGTGTAATGTGAACTCCCCCTCCCTCCCCCCCACACACACACTTAAGATGTGCATTGCCTTCAATGTATGCATGCAAGCACAATAAAGAGTATAACATTCAAAAACATATGTGAAGGTGGGAAATTGAAACAATACTCCCCTAAACTCCTAATGGTACGTTTGATGGAGATATATTCCTTGAGAGTTGAGTTTTAATGGGTTGTGGAGTACACACGGCCATCTGAAAATCACATTGACCGTGTCTATTACTAGTCCTCAAATTCCATACTCACAAGACCATTTGCATGTATACACAAGAGGGTTCAGTGAAGCTTAATAAAACAAAATAAAACTCGAGTATATAAAGATAAAGCAATGAAATATAACTTGAGACAATGAAAAATAAAAGATAACCTCAGAAGGAGAATCCTTTCTGAGTTATACAAGTCCAAAATAAAATACAAAAATGAAACACAAAAAATAAGAATAAAGAAAAGTAAAGACGCATCAAGTGTTGGTGTCATGCTTGGTCGCCTCTGCTGCTGCTGCTGGTGCTATATCAAATGGTATTGGTGGATCTGGTGATGGTGGTGCTGGTGACGCCTGAGGGGTCCTGGGTTTTATCACAAAGGGGATGCCATGTCTCACTCAAAGAATCTGCTGTAAAATATCGAGATGCGCCATAACTTCAGCAATCTCTGCCCGTAGCACCCCTACAATATTCTCGAGCCTCTCAAAACGATCATAGGCTTAAGATGGAGAAAACATGCGCACTAAGGGTGGATCCTATGCTGAAGATGGTGTCTTGGTCTCCATCTGTCTGGTTGTGGCTCTAGCACTGGCTGAGACCTCTCTACTGCAACTCCGTCTGCCTCGACTAGCTCTGGTGGGGGCATATTCAGCACATACACCCCATCTCTGTAGCGTTGAATCAAGCCCATGAGTCTCATCGTCTCTAAGACGATGGCGTCCAGAAAACCCATCCCCATAATAAGTCTAGTGATGTATGGGCATTAGAAGATCACCCTCACTCTCGCATATTGCCCCTGATGCCTCAAATACTCCACTAAGATATGACCCAAGTGAATTGGCTCTCTCTGCACCATGGAGTACAAATATAACAACTCCTGTCTACTAAAAACTTCAGTGCTGTCATCGTGGTAATTCACTTATCTGCTGAGTAAAACATGTATGTATCTGTAGCTCGGCTGGGACAGGTACGTGACCTTACACACTCCTGGCTCATACTGCCCCTGTTCCCATAATGCTTTGTACGCACTCTGCGGAGTCAAAATGCCAAGATAGTCCATTAGTAACTGAGTGTACTCCTCAATGTCCGTGAATGCCTCATCATACAGTCTACGTCGAACTGAAAACTGGGAGACGCTCATGCTGAAGTGCTGTCCAAGTGATCTAAACTGGATAGTGTCGATACTCGAGAAGCAGCAATAAGAACGATCGAACACAAATGACATAAGAACCTTTAGTATGAGCATCCAAATCGCCGGCTCCCGAATAGATAACAGTCTTCTCCAACTACCCACTGTAAGCATCTCCTCAATTTCATCAGCTATCTTATCACCTCGCTGGACCTCTCTCATCTTGCTTAAATCTAGAAAATGAGATTGTCCAAACTTCAGCTTTGCCAACCTCTCAAAACAAGCCTGGTACTCGAGAACCGTGAACTCCATGTGCTCTGGCTCAGGTGAGGGCTCTCGGGGATACTTGCCAGCTTGCTTCTTTGATCTAGGGGCCATATCTGCAAAACATAAAATGATAATCGATAAAATAAACTCATAAAACAACACTACAGGAATCCACACGGTCGTGTAGAAATTCCACATGCTCGTGTGGATTCGTGGGGCGTGAACACCCCATGGCCACTAGGCCAAAATCGCACAAATACATAAAAATTTCACTTTAAAACCACTCTAATACATGCACCAACCATTTAATCATCAAAACAAATCAATATTCACTAGTTTAAACCAAATAAATCAAGATTGGTGAAGAAAAAAAGGAATGAGGGTTTACCGACAAGATGAAGATGAAAACTTTGAAATCAGCCGGAAAACTAGAATGAAATCCCTCTAAATCAATGGTGAGGAGTCGGGAGAGTAAATAGATGTGCTCACTAAGTGTTTGGGAGTGAAAAGATGAAAAGGCACAAGAGATTTATAAAGAAAAGTCACAGTTTTTTGAGTTCTATACATCCACGCTGGCGTGTGGAAATTACCCACGGCCTTGTGACTCCACAGGGGAGCTTCAAAGGGGCAGGCACACACCCTTGTGTGCTCTTGGGATAGCACACTTTACCTCTGAATGTATTCACACGGGCGTGTGGAAATTTTCCATGTCCATGTGCCCGACCCACAGGGGCATTCATACACCACTGTATCTTCTCGGGATGGAGAAGAAGTCTCTGCAAAGATTCACTCGGGAGTGTGGAAATTACCCAGGCCCATGTGTAGTTCACAGGGTTATCCATAGGGGCATTCACACACCCCATGTGTCTTCTCGAGATAGAGCTCTAAACTCTGTAGAGAAACACACACCCGTATAAAATTCGACACGGGCTTGTGACCGTCACAAGGTCAATCATAGGAGTAGACATATGGCCCTGTGTCCTCTCGGAATGAGCTCTAAATGAAAATACATGCCCTTGTGGAATTTCCATACGGCCATGTGTCTTCTCTGGATAACTTAGAAAAAATTACAGACTTCACTGAAAATTTCTGAACATTTACACCTATTCAAAGCCTGCCTATATTATGCAAAAGTAAGTAGAGAATCATGAAAAACACACTCAAATAACCAAGATACTTCGCCACACACAATTAAGCACACAAAAACACCAATAATTTATGGAAAAATCACAACAATAGCATGTAATAGATCAAGACACCAACACTCAAGCTCTTATTCATGCAAACATTAATTAAAACATAGGAAAAAGTAATGTCTTGGGTTGCCTCCCAAGAAGCACTTGTTTAACGTCACTTAGCTTGATGTACCTGACCTTACCTCACGGGGACTCACGGAGAAAAAAAGTACTTCCTTGTCATCGTTATTAACCTCTCCGCGAAAGTATTGTTTTAGCCGATGTCCGTTCACCTTAAATATACCTTTCTCCAGATGAGTAATTTTAATAGCACCATGTGATGATACTTTAGTTACGGTGTATGGCCTAATCCATCTGGATTTGAGCTTCCCCGGAAATAACCTTAGGCAAGAATTGAACAATAACACTTGATCGCCGACTTTGAATTCTTTCGGATTTTTGATATACTTATCATGCTACTTCTAAATTCCTTCCTTGTAAATCTTTGCAGTCCTTGGGTCAGTCCTGTTCAAGTGGTACCAAAGAAGGCCGATTAACTGTGGTATCTAATGAACACAATGAATTGATTCTGACTTGCACTGTGACAGGATGGCATGTTTGCATTGATTATTGGAAGCTAAATGATGCCACATGTAAGGATCATTTTTCCTAGCCCTTCATTGATCAAATGCTAGAGCGGCTATCTGCCCATATTTGTTTCCTTAATAGAATGTCAGAGTACTTATAGATTCCAGTATCACCTGAGGATCAGGAAAAGATCACTTTCACATGTCCATATGGCACACTTGCTTATAAGAGGATGCCCTTTAGATCATTTAATGCTCCAGCCATGTTCCAATGATGCATGATGTCAATATTTGATGATTTCATTGAAGACATTAGGGAAGTCTTTATGGATGATTTCTTAGTTTTTGGAGATTCTTTCGAGGGATGTATGTGCATAATTTAGAGCGAGTTCTTCAAGGTGCGAAGAAACAAATTTGGTGTTAAATTAGGAGAAATGCCACTTCATGGTGTTAGAATAGATAGTCTTGGGACACAAAATCTCTAGCAATGGGATAGAGGTGGACAAGGTCAAACTTGACACAACTGAAAAGCTTCCCCCTCCAGTTTCCATGAAGGATTTTCGAAGCTTCCTTGGTCATTTAAGTTTTTACAAGCGATTTATCGAGGATTTCTCGAAAATCTCTAAACCCATGACAAAATTACTGGAGAAAGACACACCATTCAATTTCAATCAGGAATGTCTCAAGCCTTTTCACTTATTGAAGAGAAGTTTAACCCAGGCTTCCATTATGAAGGCACCTGATTGGAGTCGGCCCTTTGAACTCATGTGTGATGCAAGTGATTGGGAAGTCGGAGTAGTGTTGGGGCAGAGGCATGACAAGCATTTCCACCCAATTTATTATGCAAGCAAGACTCTAAATCCAACTCAAGGAAATCACTCAACCAATGTCAGAGGAGTGGTAATCTTTCTAAGCTTGATGAAATAAAACAAACTCCCATTCAACATTATGAGGTTTTTTACGTTTGAGGCACTGACTTCATAGGACCATTTCCTAGTTTGAATGGGAACAATTACATCTTGGTAGCAGTAGATTACGTTTCCAAATAGGTAGAAGCTTAGAACTCCCCACGAATGAGGCAAGGGTGGTGGTGAAATTCAGTGATCGGGGAATGCATTTTTGTAATGCCCAGTTTGAGAAGGTAACTAAAAAATATAGAGTGAACCATTGTGTTGCCACAGCTTATCATCCGCAAACTAGTAGCCAGGTTGAAGTCACAAACCGAGAATTTAGAAGGATCCTAAAAAAGACTGCAACTGATGGACGGTTCCTTACTGGTATTGGGTGTGTGAAAATATGAATATATGAATATGTAAGTATGGAAGCACACAATTAAATATCATAATCAAATTTGTAATACTACAAGTGCACGGGTAAGTAATATCTCGTGGATGAACACGAGGGTTGTATTTTCACAGGAACGGTGAGAGGCTCCTATTACTTCCTTTTCACTTAATCAATAGCCTAAACATTTAAGTTATTTTTTTGTCTAATTATACAAATTATGGATATAATACAATTGGAGATGTCATTAAGCACACTTGGAAGGTTATCTTGATTACTAATTATGAAAGGCTTTAAGTATCAATTACGTCTAGGATTGAACCGGGAGAATTCAAAGGCCTACTAGCCTTAATAAGCCATGGCGACTAGGTCTAAATCACTAGGAACTTAAGATAGAATTCCTCCACCATATCACTCAGATGGAATCTAATCCTCCTCAGCCTCCTATGTTTGCCTTAAGTATGGGAATCGTACGAGAAGAAATCAATCAAACCCTAAGTCTAAGGGTCAATCAATCCCTAATCTGGAAACCTAGCTATGCCTAACCTCTTAGATCATGCATAGATCTATTATAGCATAGGTGTCATCAATGCGGGGGCATATCTTCCTCATCCACATCAACAAAGATAAACAATTAAAGCATGCAATGATTTAGAAAACTAGAACGATATATATTAATCAATCAAGATTCATAAACAATAATCGAGGGACTTGATTGATTCTCCGCAAGTGTAAGGGGTCGCTAAGTAATACCTCGTGAAAAGACATAAGGATCGTATTCCATGGGGCCAAGGAAGTATTATTAATCACTCTTCATCTATTATCTAGCCTACAATTCTTAGTAAGAAGAAAAAATAAAATAAAATAAACTGACTAATCTATGGCCGGCCTACTAGCACACATATATAAATGAATAAGGGAGTGTCCTGCATGAGAAGGAGGTGTTTGGACAAAGAATCTGACTAGGGTTGTCATTAAGGCCCAAACTAGGATGGTTCAAAGATGTAATGACGGTAGTTAAGACCTAGAGATTTCTTAGATAGGGCAACCCCAATCTCCTGGCGGCTAACCCCTAATCCTATACGATTGGTGATCAGAATCTCTTCCTGATCAACACTCCTATGATTGCAATGAATTCAAGGAAATCTCTAAATAGGAGTAAACCTACTCTTCTTCGGCTTAAACCTAGCAATAGAGGGCTACCAACACCCGATCTCTCATCGTGTCGGCACAAGTATCCCCTTTCAATCTATGTATGACCTAGTATAAGCATGCTATCGCATCGACAAATACAATTCAAAAATGAACTATAGATTTATCCATTTGTAGCTCAAGACATGCAAAACACAATAGATTCAATCTTAAACAACCATCAAATTAAACAAGAACAACATCAAAGGTTTTTACACAAGATGAACCCTAGGTTTCATCCAAATTCAAACACCACAATAAGTTAATCTCTCATAATGAGAGATACTTATACAATACACAAATAAAAGAGATACAATAAAGAAGCAAGAAACTCCCTCTATGATCTTGATCTTCTTAAATGAATGCAGCTTTGAATGATTTCCAATGATGGCTTAGAAGTTCACTCCAACTCCTTCTTCTTTGCTCCTCTCCCTCTTAGTGATGATGTGTGCTCGTTTCCCATAAAGATCATCACCAAAAAATGCCCGGAAAGCATAAAAAAGTTGTGGTGGTGACGGTCCAAAAGGCCAAGGAAACTTTTTTTCCCTCTATTTGTCCTAATTCTGTTCCTATATAAACCCACATTACGCTGCATACCGAGTCAATACCAGAGGGTATATGGCCTCTATGTGGCCCGTATGGAGGCCGCATAACTTAGGTAAAAGTTTCTGCCCCAAAAATTCACCATGTGCTACAGTAATTGCTACAGTGGACCTACTGCAGTACTTCTCCTTTCTTCACCCAAATCTTATCCTCGTGTTCTCCATGGCTTCTTTATGCCCTAAAAAGAAAATAACATGCGATTAAGCACAAAACGGGCATCAATTTTAATAAAATACATGCTAAGTATATAAAATATATATAAGAAAATAAACACATTTAGACACTTACCAGACCTAGATATACAATTCCCCTCGAATTAGGTTCTCATGGATCAAATAAAGTAAAACATCTAAGTGTAAAGAGAGCCACAAGACTAAATAATAAATAAACATTCAATGTGTTCCTAGACTAACTCCCTCCAATAGTTCTCAAAAGGTTGGGGATTAGTGGATCCCAACGTGGTCCGGATGATGTGTGTCATGCTCGCCCTTCTCCAATGATAATCGTTGATCTTCTCTTGAGAAACTCGCCAGAATACATTGAAATATTGATGAAAATCAACTCTAATGTTGTTACTCTCTAGAAATCCCCCTGAATTTAGAGAAACTAGGGTATTTATAGTAATCAGCTTCGCCATGGCCTATGATGCCCGTTGTGATGCCCGTTGTAAGTAAGTTGTTGCTTGGGCTCCAAGTCGTGTCCTGGCACGGTCTTTGGGAGTTATGCATCTTGACAATGGTAATTGTGGACTTTATAACGCTTGTTCTGAGGCCGTTATGGCTTCTATGTTGCTACCAGTGAGCTTATGCTACCATGGCTCGATCACGGCAGTGGTAAGTGTAGACAATAGGCGTTGTAAGTTCCCATTACGCCCGTTGTGAGTCATGGTACAGCCTTGATTCAGTAACTTGCTTCATTTTGCTTCAAAATATCCTCGAATTTTCTTATTTATTCCTAAAATAGAAATAAAGGTCATTGTGAACAAAAAAAATGAAATTGTGTCCTAATAAGATGCTAAACAAGTACAATTTTATGCTAGATGCATCTGTAAATGATATAGAAAATTTGATCAATTTAGCACTTATCAGCAACACAACAAATGTGATTGATCTGAGCATTTATATAATGCTCTTTTGGCTTACAGAATAGCTTATAAAGCATCCACAAGTCATACACCTTATCGGTTGGTCTATGGGAAGGCTTGTCACCTATCGATTGAGTTAGAGCATTAGACATATTGGGCCATCAAATCTTTGAACTTCGATATGGGGGATGCTCAACGGAAGTGGAAATTGAAGCTGAATGAGTTAGAGGAACATTGGAAAAATGCTTATGAGAATTCATTGCTGTTCAAAGCAAGATTGAAGCATCTGCATGATAGTCATATCAGGAGGGAGAAACAGTTTCAGGTCGGGGAATAAGTCCTGTTGTTCAACTCAAGATTAAAACTCTTCCTTGGGAAACTTAAATCCCATTGGTCAGGACTATACACAGTTACCTAAACTTTCCCTCATGGTGCAATTGAAATCTCTCATCCTATTAAGGGGACATTCAAGGTGAATGGGCATCGGTTGAAACCCTATGCGATAAATGAAGATTTTTCCTTATTTGAAACATCTAGAGCACTCTTATTCCATGAACCTCCTTGAACGAGCGAAGCGAGTACGCCAAGCTAGTAACGTTAAACAAGCAGTTCTTCGGAGGCAACAAAAGGCGTCGTAGTGTTGATTTGTTATTTTAGTGTTTTTTATGGATTTTCTTAGCTTAGTCATGTTTTGGATTGATTGATGCATGTGTTCTAATTATTGTTGGTTCTCTTTATGTGTTTCATTGTGTTGGCTTTGTGTGTTGCTTTTGTGGTAGCTCAAGAGAGTAATTTGCTTCATTGAGTGGTGCAGTGAAAAAAAACTTCGTCCTGGTATAATTCAGGCTTAGCACGGACAAAGCATGCCCATACTCAATCTGTGATTCTCTCTATTTTTTTCATCAGGAGAATTCCAAGCTGAGCACAATCCCTAAGCACCTTGCACGATCGTGTTTCCCTAGGAAGCATGATTTGTGGGCTCCTTGCACAACCATGCTCCACTGCTTGGAGGTTCCTAGTATTTTCTTAAGGTAATCACAGCTAGGAAGCACAGGGTCAGCATGACCATGCTTCCCCCATATCAAATGCCCTAGCTAGAACATGTGCGAAGCACGACTGTGCTTCCCAAGTCTTTAAGTTGTTGCGAGCACTGGCCTTACCTCCTCCTTATTCTCTCACTTTGTTCCTCTCAAGAGTTGTATGTTCCATTATCATCGTTGATTTGTTTTGTTCTTCCACCCATCCGTTATCTAATTTCCCTCATAGGGTGCCAATTGTTTCTGCCATTGGGCTTGTCTTTGCTCTGTATCTATTGTTTCTGCTTGGCTAGGTAATTCTGGAGTCTTTGTTAAATTTTGTGTCCCTAGATGCCGATTTCTTGAGCTATTTGTCCTTGTGTGGTTTTTTTAGCCTTGATTTCCCCGTCTACTGGATCGTTGAGTTTTTGAAACTGTCTGACTCTTCAGGGAGAACCGAAGCACGATCGTACTTGATTACAAGCAAGCGTGTGTTTGTTTTCAGTTTCTAACAATCTATCTAATTCAAGGTTTTTTTCTTTTATAGGTAATGCCAAAGTAGACATCCACTGAACCAACTTTGAACCTAAGATTCTAGTTATCTAATCAGCTAGGGCGATTTGCCCATTTGTCTACACATCGATTCGGGAAATTATGAACCATTGATTTGGACACCTTGCGAGCCTTCCATTTGGTTAGGGATGTGGAGCGATTATTGGATGTGGGAGCCTGGAGAAATGTTCTCACTATTTATAATCCAGCTTACCGTGAGCTAACCTTAGAGGTTCTTGCCACGTTTGACAAAAAAAGGGGTCGCAATGTTTGGGACGAACTTAATGTTGTCAACTTCCAACTCTACGAACACGAGTATCATTTGAGTTACACGGAGTTCACTCTTTTTATGGGTCTCTATGAGTAGGAGTACACCACCGCAGATGAATATTGCCAGCTCTGTTCTTCTCCACCCCTTGATGAGACACAAGACCATCGTTGGGCAAGGTTAAGCACAGGCTGCTATGGCTTCACGCCTAACATTTCCAAGACATCCTCTCTTGGATCACCTGCGCTCAAAGTTATTCATGCTTTACTTAGTGGCACAGTTACTGGAAGGAGTGATAGTATCGGGGTCATTAATCGACATGAATTCCACTACCTCCTGAGCATGGCCGACAACATCCCCTATTATATAAGGTTTGTCCTCACCACAGCGTTTCACCACAGGCGACTGACCCTAGAGCAAGCACTATTTTGTTGGCCCTTACATTACCCGACTCCTTCGGGGGATGGGCCTATTAGGGAACGTGGATTGATTGACTGTTATGAATGGATATAACCTTATCACTTTCCGTGGTCTGCAAAAATTGGGACTACCCATGCCATCATCTTCCACACTAGAGCACTCACCACCATCCACATCTATTGAGCATTCTCAGTGAGATGATCCTTCATTCTTACAGGAACCACTTGTTATTCAATGGCTGGGACAGAGTTTGCAGCGTATTGCTAACCATTGTGAGGCATCATCTTAGCATCACCTTGTTGTTCAGGTAGCCACACCAGATTCACCAGTCGACCGTGCTCCATTTTGATTTATGCAGCTCTCAGTTTTTTAATTTTTTTTATTCTAGACTTGTACTTTCTTTCATTTTTAGTATTTGTGGACTTGTATTCAGTTCAATTAGCAAGGGGAGGCCGCTGCTAAATTGACATTTTAGTTTGTTTCATTTATGCACTTACTTTCCGTATTTTTAGTTTTTGTTGCTTTTATTTGTTTTGTATGTTGAGTTTCACTCATGTGCCTCTTATCTAATCTCAAGGATTGTGTGTGGTTGATTAGAGTTTGGAAAACATGTTGAGAGCACCAACATCACTCTCCATGTTCAAGAATTGTGTACTTCATTGGATCATTGGCAAGCACGTTGAGAGTGGCAAGAACATTCTCCGTCTTCAGCGAAGTTAGATGAACTCCCCTTTAATTCTTTTTGTTCTCAATTACTTGTTTTCATTGCTTATGTTTATATATTAAGGATAATGCAATATTCAAGTGTGGGGGAGGGTTTGGTTTACTTTGTATGCCTATTGTGATGAGTGCTTAGCTAAGGATGATCTATGATTGTTTTTGTTGGGAAATCTTAAACCTAGGAGGACACGTGCATGTTAGTGACTTATTTGGAGCTAAATTGTAGACTCACTTTTGTTTTGAAGACCTAAGTTTCATCACATCACCCTAAGTGTCGAGCCACTTGCTTTAGGATAACATCCTACCTCTTGTTGACCAAGTTATCTTGTTTTTAATATGATGAAAAAAAGATAGAGATTGGGAAGTCGGATTCCTTTTGGAATGCCCTATCGGTTATTTTTTTGAATTTTTGAAAAAAGATGGTAGAAAGAGATATCACTTTAGAAGAGTGAAAGCTGTTCTTAAGTAGTCGAATTTTCAGTATTGCAAGTGTGCATTTGATGACCTACTAACATGTTCGAATATGCGTGTAAACCGCAAGTGCACGGGTGTCAAAATAATAATTACGTGGTGAGTCGGGTAGTCGAATCCACAGGGAACAGGGCTACTAGTACTAACTTCTTCTTTGCTTTCTAGCCTAATGATAAATGGAAAGGTCTGGTGATCTAATGTGCGAAGAAATGAATACCGGAGACAAATATGTAAGGGTGAAATGGAGGAAGATCTCAATTAGTAAAAGTGGGGTATTCGGGCAATGCTCCCCCTAGGATTCAGGTATTAGGTACCCGATATGCAAAGTGTTCCTACGATGAGTAAGTTAAGTCACGAAAATCCAAATATAATCGGATACTAGCCCCCTACGAGGTCCCGGTGGAGAAATCACTCAATCTCAACACCTCACACCACATATGACCGCAAAGCACTCTAGGGATTCCGAAAGGTGTGACCGATTCCTAAAGATTGATCCAACCCTAATTCCCGGCGAAGGATCCTAACCCTCTACAAGGTCCCAGCGGAAAAATCGAGCAATCTCACGCCTCCCACCAAATATGGTTGTATAGAGTCTAGGGAATGGAGATAGAATACACTAATCGGAGGGAAAGGGGATACTTCACTATCTCATGACTCACGCTCTCAACCCTCTTCAATCTTGAGGTTCTAACCCTAATGGAGATCTCTCTCCCACCAAGGCAACAAATCATGCAAACCAAATAACCACAAGATCAATAAGGCAAGCAAGCATTAAACAATCAAGAATGAAACTTAATCAAACTTGGATTAAATAGAAACACAAAGCAAATCCACACAATATGAGAATCCTAGGATTCATAAGCCCAAATGCCCTCCAGAGTTTTAGTTCTCCATAGAGCAACATACAAAACACACCATCAATGAATGAAAGTACATTAAAACCATAGAAATAAACCCCCTTATATATGAACTGATGGCCTTGATGGAGAGCTTCGACGTCTTGAAGGACCCTCTCTGAAGATAGGTTCAGCAGTGGCTTCCTTGATGCTATGACGGAGGAGGACTCGATCAAAGTTGGTGACAAAGTACCTCCCAAGCCGCAAAGATCTTCTCTCCAAACCCTAGCCGTCTCACCCCTCAAGAGCCGCACAAAAGATGTCAAAGAATAGGGCAAATGACCTATTTATAGCTCAAAACCGTGCCTGTCACGTGCCTCCACATGCCCATGTGGCTTTTCCACGCTGCCCGCGTGGGCTGCAGGAATTTCCACACAGGCGCGTGGAATTTCCACGCGGGAGCGTGAACAGTAATTTTACTATAGTACTGCTACAGTATTTTGCTATAATACTTTTTACAAAACGCGGTCCAAACACTCTTCTCTTGAGGCCACATGTTGGGGCACACATCCATGTGGTAGGCTATAAGACTTTTCTTCATCGACGCATCTTTGAAAGGTCTTGTAATCTTCACAAAGAGAAGGAACATGAAGATGTGGCTGCCCTTCCAACTAGTGAATTGAATGGAATCCTCTTGAAAGTTGGCACACATCTCCACGTTAATGAAATCCTCTCGTGTCTTGGTCCTTGAATTGAACAATAACTCCCAACATTGTGTTTTTATAGCCTATCTTTGCTTCCTTTTTACTCCTCAAGGCATTCACAACCTATATGCATAAAAGAACACCAAATACACAATATGAGACATAAACCATGGTAAAAATAATGCTCAATGCATGTAAAACATATATAAAAATATGCCTACTCAAGCACTTATTACCTACCGAAAGAAAAGGCTACCTTTAGGGTGTATGAAGCTACTACCCACTGTGTGTTGTCTAATTAAGGTCCATTGTTGTTAGGTTGAGTCCTTATAATCTTGGGGCACTCAAATTAGGGTTACACACATATACAACATCGTCGAACTAAGAGTGTAGCCTTTTGTTAAGCATTCATGTTTTCTCCTAACCCCCGTTGTCCCTTCTATGCTTGAGAATTTTCTAGTTTCTTGAGATCAGAAGTGATGCACTCATCTTTTCTTTTGATTAAACGATGTAGATTGCTTAAGGGCAAGCAATGATTCAAGTGTGGGGGCATTTGATGAGTGCAATTCATATCTTATTTTTCTTACTCCCAATTAATTCATTGCTTGTCTTTTAGCATATCCTGGATATATTTGATGATATTCTTGGTATAATTGTTCATGGTGAAGGAATTTAGGATTCAATGCAATTAGGAGTGAAATCAAGGACAAAACAAGCAAAGAATGTAGATTTTTCTAAGTGTCCAAGCCAAGCATAGGTAGAGCACGGTCGTGCTCTGTCCCAGTGATTATCACTGTCAAAAGATACTTGAGTAGCTGACCAAGCAGGGGGGTGCTTCCAAGCTAAACATGGTCGTGCTTCCTCCCGGTGATTTTCTCTAAGTTGAAGCACCCTATGCTCATAGGGGAAGCACACCCAGCGTGATCCTTGTAGGATCGTGCTCAAGCGAAGCATAGGCGGAGCACGGTCGTGCTCGCCCCATGATTTTCTTCGGCAGACACTTAGCCGATTCACTCATAAGTCCCACAGAAGAGCACGGTTTGAGCACGACTGTGCTTAGACCATGTTGAGCTCGAAAGTTCCTTTTTAACTCCAAGATTTATGGTTTCTTCCCATCTTTGGTTAGGGAGATTTTCTTCTTGAAAGGGGGAGCTCTCAAGAGGACGATGATCAAGCTTTACCACACCGTTTAAAGGGATCAAGGTCGAGTTGGACACGTAAGAAAAGTTGAGTTAGCTTATCCATGAAGCTTTTGAAGCTCAACTAAGAAGATCTTGTAAAAAGGGAAGTCATGATTTCTCTCCTTAATGCATTCCTTCAATCTTCTCAGTTGTATGAATTCATGAGGGGCTAACCATTTGACGGTACCCCGGGATGTTGAACTATGTTGCTTAGTGTACTTTTACTAGTTGTTTTTAATGTCTACGGGGGTTTTGATGCGTTCTTGTGTTTATTCATGTAATTTCATAACTTGGCGTGCTTGATTTGCATAGATGTTTGTGTAAAACTTGGCGTGTGCTGATTACTGTAGTTATGATTGCCTTGTGTAGTTGCAAAATTTGCCGTGTATGAAGCCCGTAATTACACTTGCACAACTTGGCATATTTGATAGCCGTAGATGCAACATTGCTTTAAAGCACCCGCAATGATCTTAGAATGTACCTGGTAGATATTAGAGGCAAGTCAGTACACTATAGCATATAGGAATCATCCCGGGGCATTGCTCTCTTGTTGTTGAAGACTCGATCCTAGTCTACCTGACAAATTCACTGTTATCTTTTTACTCTTGTTTAGTAATTCACTTTATCAACCAATTCTTGATCTGCTAGATATTAGAGGAGCAATTAGTACTAGAAGTCCAGTCCCTATGGTTTGACAACCCTACCCCTCACGGGGTACCACTCTATTACTTGTTATGATCCGTACACTTGCGAAGAGTGCATCAGGTAGTGATTGATAGTGCGATGGTGTTAGGGCGTTGTGCTGGGTCGCTCCACTTTCCCTAGTTGTTGGATCCTCTAGTCTGTAACAATATTGATATAGCTTGTTAATTCTTGCTTTGTTTTCAACATTTTCTCGAATGCTACAATTATTAATGCTATATTATTTTAAAGTAGCATTTTATGTGAGTTTTCGCATTTGTATTTACTTGTGATGAAAGTTACATGATGTTTTTGCCTAACGTTGTCCCTGTGGAAAGTACAGAGTGTTCATGACACACATTTCGGGATATTGTGGCAATTGCCACATGCTCGGGCGCAAGCTGGGCAGTGACATGGAGGCGTAAGGCAACTTCACCTGGGTACCTTCTCCTAGAAAGATAGTGCATGAAGTAGCAACGTTGATGTGCTTTGTAGATACCATTGTAAAAACATGACAAGAAGATATCACATTAACAACATTAATTAATTTTCTTTAATGAAAAAGTTTCTCATTCTCACTTCATTTCAAAAGATAAGAGCAGAAGTCATGTCCCACTAGGAGTACCCGAATTTGTGGAGTATTTTATTCTTGTGTGACCTTTAATAGGATTGACTGCCATAAAAAATGACTTACAAATAAAAATTTTACTTATTTCATATCTCAGGTGATTGTGAGTTCATGACTTCAACTAAGGTTAAGCCGTAATGTTAATTACTCTAAACAATGTCATGTGAACTTTTGATTAAGAATAACTGTGAATGAGAAATGATGAAAGGTAATGGTGTGAGACTCTCAAAGAGTGCATTCCACATTGTATTAGACCTCATTAGTGGGTAAAAAAATTATCTATACTTTCTACGAGAATTCATGTCTTTTACCTTTTACACATGAACCCGAAATTTTTTTTTTTTTAAATTTCATAACTTATGCAATTAGGCTCTCTAACTTTTCGCTTTTGATATTTTTATTAAATTCCCCTTAATAATTTTGCATATATCTAGAATTTTCCATTTATTGTTTTTATACATTTTTAACAAATCTTCCATATAAGCCCCTAATTTTTTTTTCAGGTTCTATAAATTTGCAAGTAAACTCTTGGATAATCTTTTTTCAATTTATTTTTCATAATTTTGCACATAGATCGAGAATTTTCTATTTACTATACATTTTCTTTAGAAATCTTCCGGGTCCTAATGGTTCTATAAATTTGCAAATCTTGGATTTTTTTTTTTTACATTTCTTTACATAAATTTGCAAATGAGGCATCAAGTATTTCTTTTGTTCTACATTTTCACATCAATTTTGTAGACCAATCCTTAAACTTCATCCTTCCAATAAACAATTTTTTTATATATTTTTATTTTTGTTGTTTTTTAAACTAACACTTATCAAATATTTAAATTAAATTTCTCGCCATTCTTCATTGGCCACATGGTAAAAACCTTATTAAATACTAATATGGTGGCTTGAGGCGTGTCATGTGGCTAATTTTGTCGTTATATCTTTAGGTATCACCAACAAAGTTTTTTCTTTTTCTAAAAGCATATATACATTTTAAATATCAAGAGTAATGCTATTTAGATGGAATTGATAGTCTAAATGACGTGGATGCCAAATTGGCATCCATGTCATTCTTTAACTCTCTTTTAAAATTTTTTTTATAATTTAAACTTTCCTCTTGTTTGGTTGGGTTTTTTTGAGGGGTGAGGAAGAGTTGGGAGGGGTTACCTGTGTTTGATTGGGGGAATTACCGAATTAGGAGTAGGAGGAGTTCTGCCCTCACATCCCACTCCTCCAAATCGGAGTTGTTTTGGAGCGGTGTGACTATTCAACATAAATTTTAAATTTTAAATCACAATGAAATGACCAAATTACCCTTCATCAATTTGAGAAATTACCATATTGTCCTTTAAAAACCTAATTTCATCTCTCATATTATTTTTATTTTTATTTTTAAATGTGTTAATTTAAGATTAATAATAGTGAAAATTGCTAAAAACTCCCCCAAAATTTGCAATATGCACAAATTCTCCCCCTAAACTTGAATATCCATAAAAACCCTTCCTTTTGAATACAATGAATTTTTTAAACCCCCAAACATCTAACAGTGATTGATAGAGTTAATTTGGAATTTTTTGGATGAAATTGTCCCTTGCGTGGGAAGTTGTGGCAAGTGTGACATGGTTTGGCCATAATGTCCTTGGGTGCAATGAGTTTCTATTTAAAACATGAGATTTTCTGTTTAAAATATGAGGTTTCTATTTAAAATATGAGGTTTTGTTTAAAAAAGGAGTTTTCTGTTTAGAAATAAGTACATTCATTACTCTTCATGCTAACCTAAATTCTTTTGTTTGTAGTTATAATGTAATCATGCTAACCTAAATTCTTTTCCAGAAACTTATTAAATTTTTAATGTAAATATCGTTATCTTCATATAATAAAGAACGGTCGTCTTTATGCTTGGTTGTGATTTAACTATCGATGTTTTGTTTAATCTATTGTGTTTACATTTAAAAAAGTGTTTAAATATCGTTGTTTCTATTTAAATATGTACGAGTGACCAAGATTAATTGGTTTTTATACCCAAGATTAATTTGTCACGTAAATATTGGTTTTTCTATTTAAATATCAATGTTTCTGTTTAAAAAATGAGTTTTTTGTTTAAGAAATGAGGTTTCTGTTTAAAAAAAAAATGAGTTTTTTGTTTAAAAAATGAGGTTTCTGTTTAAAAAAAATGAGTTCTCTGTTTAATAAATGAGTACATGCATTACTTTTAATGCTATCCTAAATTCTTTTGTTTGTGGTATATAAATTTGTTTGTAGTTATAAGTTTGTTTGTAGTTATAATGTAATCATGCTAGCCTAATTTATTTTTCATAAACTTATTAAATTTTTAATGTAAATATCATTATATCCATATAATAAAGAACGACCGTCTTTATGCTTGGTTGTTTTTATTTAACTATCGATGTTTTTTTTAATATATTGTGTTTACCTTTAAAAAAGTGCTTAAATATCGTTGTTTTTATTTAAATATGTACGAGTGACCAATATTAATTGGTTTTTATACCTAAGATTAATTTGTCACGTAAATATTGGTTTTTCTGTTTAAATATCAATGTTTCTGTTTAAAAAATGAGTTTTTTTGTTTAAGAAATGAGGTTTTTGTTTAAGAAATGAGGTTTTTGTTTAAAAAAAAAATTGAGTTATCTGTTTAAGAAATGAGATTTCTGTTTAAAAAAATGAGTTATCTGTTTAAGAAATGAGTACATGCATTACTCTTCATGCTAACCTAAATTCTTTTGTTTGTATTTATAAGTTTGTTTGTAGTTATAATTTAATCATGCTAACCTAAATTCTTTTGTTTGTAGTTATAAGTTTGTCTGAGATATTCAAAACTCACAGGGGCTGTTTGGGAAGTTTTGAAATTCATGAGTGGTAAACAGTAATTTTCCCTTAATAATAATATAATTTTTTTTAGATTATAAAAAAAATATAAAAATGAGTAATTATAGTATTAGTTTAGTACTGATATTATTTGTATAATATTAATAATATTATACAAATAATATTATCACTAATATTAATATTAATATTAACAAAATTTGTACAAACCAATCGTAGATATGTATAAAAAATTATTATAATCAATTTTATATAAGAGAGCAAATTAGTAAAATGACATCACACCTCTCTTCACTTCTCCTCACTCCTTCTAACTAAATAAAAAAATAGATCACCCTCCACACTTCCCCATTAAATTAAACATAAATTTTTTTCAAATCCTTCATTCTTCTTTCTTCCTTACTCCCCCTCCCTCCCTCTCATCTTTTGAACCAAACAAGGGGTTAATGTTTTTGTGGGCTCTTTTCTTTCCACCCGGCCTTTTGATTAGGATTGACCGGATAAAAAGCATGGATCACAAATCAAATTTTAATATTTTGTAGACTTCAAGGGATTGTGGGTTCATGACTTCCAATAGGGGCAAGCCCCTAATGTTAATTACCCTGGGCATTGTCACGGGAACCTCTGATTAAGAAAATAAGTGTGAAGAAAGTAACAGATTCTGACAAATAAATTTTTTATTCATGAATTCATAGACTTCGTTGAAAGTACAAGAAGTTTGGAATTTAATCATCTTGACGCAACAATAATTGTAGCCTTTTATCTCCTTCCGACTATTTCGCCGAAAATCGCGCTTTGACTTTTGTTGGCTTTTGGTCTTCGTCAACGGTCGAAAATATGCATCTTGAACATAACTTAGAAATTGGTGAAGTTGTGTCTTAGATATTTGAATTTGCATCTTGGACTTGATTTGGAACTTGATTTGAATTTTGATAAGCTTCGGCTTTCAGGCTTGTGAAACTTTTTGCAACTTGTGAACTCTCCAACGCTTTATCCTTGAGGTTGTTGAGCTCATTTGTTGACTTGTTTGAAACTTGGAACTTGGACTTTGAACTTGCATCTTTGATTTGATTTGAAACTTAATTTGATTTTTCATAAGCTTCGGCTTTCATGCTTGTGAAGCTCTTTACAACTTGTGAACACTCCAACGCTTTATCCTTGAGGTTGTTGAGCTCATTTGTTGATTTGTTTGAAACTTGGATCTTTGATTTTGCATCTTAGATTTTGATTTGGATTTCAAGCTGTGGATTCCCTATATTGATGAATCACAAACTTGGTTTGACTTTTCATGAGCTTCGGCTATCATGCTTGTGGAGCTTTTTTTTGCAACTTATGAACTCTTCAACGCCTTAGCTTTGAGGTTGTTGAGCTCATTTTTTGACTTGTTTGAAACTTGGAACTTGGACTTTTCAGTTTGCATCTTGAATTTGATTTGGAACCTGATTTGATTTTTTTATAAGCTTCAGCCTTCAGGCTTGTGAGGCTTTTTGCAACTTGTGAACTCTTCAACGCTTTAACTCTGAGGTTGTTGAGCTCATTTGTTGATTTGTTTGAAACTTGAGACTTGGACTTTGAACTTGCATCTTGGATTTGATTTGAAACTTGATTTGATTTCTTTATAAGCTTTGGCATTCAGGCTTGTGAGGCTTTTGCAACTTGTGAACTCTTCTACACTTTAACTCCGAGGTTGTTGAGCTCATTTGTTGATTTGTTTGAAACTTGGAACTTGGATATTGGAATTTGCAACTTTGATTTGATTTGGAATTTTATTTGACTTTTCATAAGCTTTGGCTTTTGGGCTTGTGAAACTTTTGTAACTTGTGAACTCTTCAACGCTGTAGTCTCGAGGTTGTCGAGCTCATTTGTTGGTTTTATTTGAAACTTGAAACTTGGACATTTGAACTTGCATCTTGGATTTGATTTGGAACTTAATTTGATTTTTTATAAGCTTCGCCCTTCAGGCTTGTGAGGCTTTTTGCAACTTGTGAACTCTTCTACACTTTAATTTTAAGGTTATTGAACTCATTTGTTGATTTGTTTGAAATTTGTATCTTGAACTTTGAAACTTGCATTTTGGATTTGATTTGGAACTTGATTTGATTTTTTTTATAAGCTTTGGCATTCATGCTTGTGAAGCTTTTTGTAACTTGTGAACTCTTCAATACTTTAACTCTGAGGTTGTTGAGCTCATTTGTTGATTTGTTTGAAACTTGAAACTTGGACTTTGAACTTGCATCTTGGATTTAATTTGAAACTTGATTTGATATAAAGCTTTCAGCTTTCATGCTTGTGAAGCTCTTTGTAACTTATGAACTCTTCAACACTGTAATCTTAAGGTTGTTGAGCTCATCTGTTGATTCATCATTTTTTTTAAATCCTTGATTTTGATTTGATTTTTTTCCTCTCTTTTTTTTGTTTTAGAATGCTTGGCTTTTGAAGATCTTGAAATTTCTTCATCACTCTTAAGAGAGTCAATGGCCTCAAACAGGGTCCATGAGCTCAAAAAGAGTTTTATGGGTTTTGCAATTTTTCACCACTCCTAAGTGAGTCAATGGCCTCAAATAGGGTCCATGAGCTCAAAAAATGTTTTATGGGTTTTGGAATTTTTCATCACTCGAAAGAGAGTCAATGGCCTCAAACAGGGTCCATGAACTCAAAGAGAGTTTTATGGGTTTTGGAATTTTTCATTACTCGAAAGAGAGTTAATGGCCTCAAACAGGGTCCATGAGCTCAAAGAGAGTTTTATGGGTTTTAGAATTTTTCGTCACTTGAAAGAGAGTTAATGGGCTCAAACAGGGTCCATCAGCTCAAAGAGAGTTTTAAGGGTTTTGGAATTTTTTATCACTTCTAAGAGAGTTAATGGCCTCAAACAAGGTCCATCAACTCAAAGAGATTTGTCATCACACCAAAGAGAGTCAATGACCTCAAACCGAGTCCAAGAACTCAAAGAGAGTTTTAAAAGGATCTTCAATAGCCCATTCGCTTTCGTGACTGTTAAAGAGGCAATGAAGAGGCCCTCCAAAAGAAAGCAGTCGACATGCATTAGACATCACGGTGAAATTACCAAAATACCCCTCATCTTCGCTAAAAATCCTTTTTTTCTTTTTCTCTCTCTTTTTGCATTTAGATCCTCTATCTTTTTCATCACATTTTATCAAATTTTTGCAAATAAACCCCCAAACTTTCACATTTTCATATTTTTTCATATTTATTACTTTTTTGCAATTAAACCCTCGAGTTTTCGTATTTTCACACATTTTCACATTTTTTGCATATATGTCCTCAATTGTTTCATCATCTCCATGGATTTTTGCATAAAAAGCCCAACTTTCTATAAATGTATTTTTTACCACGACGAGCCCTCTCTCTTCTCTCTTTTTCAAATAATCGAACAATTACATTTCTAAGCATGTTTGAACTCAGCATGTTAAAAGTTCAAAAAAACTAACTAGAGGAAAATCTACAAGCCAAGGCATGAGATGGAGATCTTGATTGAGAAAACATGCCACCATGGATACATAAAAGCATGTTGCCACATATACAATTCATTACTCACTTAATCAAGGAGTGCATGGTTAGTAAAAGCAATCCAAGTTACGGATCCTACCATGGCATGGATTGACATGGGAGTGAATGAAGATTTTTTGTTTTGTAAAATAAAATCCAGACATTTTTTCTTTATAGCATAGATGCAACCAAAACATGTATAAGCATATATATTTTGGATGGAACTCTATAAGAGCATCTACCTCTTTCAAGCTATAAGCACTTGACGAGCTTCTCAAGCATGCCTCGAGATTTGTGCTAGGGTTATAAACATCATCTTGCTTGCCATAGTGGAGCAATTGATCTTTTCCTTTTTTTATTTTAGGGAAACATCAAAATGCCAACAAGTCAATTTGATGAAGAACTTCATCGATGATCTTTTTTTTTATGTTTGAATGTTGTCTCTCGCCATTGATCTTCTCATTGCCTTGGGATGGAGATTGAGATCTGGGATCGGAGAAGAGAACAAACAACGAGGCTTCTTAGGTTCTACCAGGGTGGTGACGTCAGCAGAAGCCATATACATCGTCACCACCACCACTAAGCTGTCCTCTATCTTCGTGGTAGTGTTTGGAGAAAGAAAGAGAGTGGGAGAGGAACTAATAGAGCCGAAGGACCATTGTCAGACTCAGACGATGTTTGGATTCTCAAGTTTCTCTTCACAAGAATTGGTCATTATTGATCTCCTCAATGCCTTAGAATGAAGATCAGAACCTGGAATCGGAGAAAAGAGATAAAGACGAGGAGGAGCAAGGTCTCCGATGACGCCACAACCATCACCACGCCAATTCTCTTCGTCTTCTTCTCTTTCTTTCTCTTCTTCTTCTTTCTTTTTTTCTTCCTTCTCAGTCTCTCCTTCTTCTCTTCTTTTCTTCTTTTCTTTTCTCTGTCTCTCTTGTTTTTTCCTCTCTGTTCTCTCCATTTTTTTCTTCTTTTTCTATTCTTTTTCCACAAATCCTCAACTTTTCCCCCAAAAATCATTAACCCCCCGAGAGATTTTTTCTTCTTCACTTTTTTTTTTAATTTCAAATTTTATTTCAAAATCCTTTCTTATCCATTTCTTTTTATTTCTTTTTTATTTATATTCTCACTTGTTTATTTTTATTTTTTTAATTTTGATTTTAATTTAATTTATTTTTTTCACGTGACAATTTGTAGGCTGCACGGTTTTTTTAGCCCTCATATATCTTTTTTTATTTGATTTTTCTAATCTTCTATTTCTAAAGTCTATATAAACAGTTTTATAATTTTTAAATTTGAGGGATTAATACTAAACTCAAAAGCCTAGTACCCTAAAATTTTAAACTCAAATATTATAAAATCTTATACTAAAAATTCAAAAAATCTAAACGTACATTCTAAGCCCTAAACTCTTGTGATTTATAATTCAAGGTTTACGTATATACTCAAAGTTTAAAGGTTTAGATGATAAATAGAAATTAAGTTTTTTTTTTTTTTATTAAAGAGGGAGAGACTGAAACGTCATTATTGAGATACCAAACAAAGGCTTAAAAAAACATGAAAGGTGCCGTACTAATGGTATTGATTCTCTCACTCGAAATGCATAAAATTGTTTGGAAAAGCAAATATGAATCATAACACGGACCTTGGGCACACCCAACTTTACAACAAGCCCAGCCCATCATAAGCCCTACAACGGACATTCGTCTGTCCCGCTCGCAAGCAAAGTCTAGAGAGCCTGTCTGGCATGGAGAAGTTCCACACTTCCACCATTCTGTGCGCAAGGCTGCCGACAATTTCTTTATAAAATCCCCCGCTTCTCTTAGCGTGTTGGAAAAATCCCCAAACATGTTGTCTTTCCACCAGGAGATGAAGGCGACCCGTCTACTAATCGCTCCTGGTAAGGCCATTTATCAGCTTCATTTTTTTGCCATTTGGTTGTTCAGATCACAGTACAGATGAAAATCTTGCTTAGTTCTGCTTTAGCTTTTATGCTTGTCTCCTTGAAACATTGTTGTAAATTTTGATGGTTTGTATGGTTGTGTTCCTCTTTTGTGCAAATGAGATGCAAGAGCTACTGATTGTAACCAAAAGAAAGCATTGGGAGTGGTTTATCATCTAACACTGCGGGATATTGCACATTTCATGATACTTTTCATGTGTTAATGTTGTTAATTTTGTTATTGTTGTTGCCATTTTGTGATGAATATGGTGCCAATCTGATTTCATGGGATTATTTAATAAGGATGGTATTTGAAAAAGTCATAATGTTATACTTGGGGTTGCAACATTTATGTGTAAATATTTTTCTTCTGCAACACCAACAAATTAAATAAAGGAGATAAACTTTGGCCCTGAATTTGCGGTGCTCCAATGTGGTATTCTATTCTGCAACATAATGTTCTAATATCTTTTTATGAGGTGGCGTATTTTTAATTGTTGAAGTTGAATGATGTCTCAGAAAGTGAACCTTTTGAAAGAATATTACTTAGCTTAACTTTCACCTTGTACAGTTGCCTTAGGGTTCATAGCTACTTTAATTTGAGAAATGCGGGGGAGCTGCTTTACTTGTCAAGCATGAGCGCTCCTTGAACTCCTAGCCTCTCCCTTGTAGAGGATGTTTCTCACTGGATCTTTTGTTAGTTTGTTCACAAGTTTTGAATTCTTCAAGTTTTGAATTTTTACCTCTATTTGAATTAAAGAATTCTTGAGATCCTTGATTTGACACACAAGGTGATCTGGAACAAAGCTCTTTTTAATTTCTGAAGCAAAACTAACCCAGACAAATTACTAAGTGCAGCAACGATATAAAAAATTCAGTTATATTAACATTTTCATGATATTCTGCACATTCCTTCTTGCATGTCTTATTTGCATTTGTTTAAAACTATTATGTGAATCGGCTATATTTGGTATGCTAATTTGTAATTTGTTCTTTCTTGATGTGACCTCTGCTTCAGTTATAGGAAAAGATGCCACAGGAGTTGGTGGGAAAGGACGTATATTGTCTTTGCAACATCCAAAATCAGGTTTATAATCATTTTTTTAATTTTCATTTTTTGGCATCTTAGTCACTTAAGTTTGAAAATTATTAACCATTTTTTAAAATGTTGTATCTATATATTGGCTGTCAACGGAAGCCATCATGGATGGAACTGTAGTTAAACTACAAAATATTAAGAAGTCAATGTCAAGTTGTGGAAATATACAAGTTATGTTTATTGTACAAATCAGAAAAATATAGAATCAATTTGAGAAACTTGATGGACAAGAACTAGTTATTTAAATCGTAATATAGTTCTGGAAGTTTGAAATGTTTGTGAGGGCAGTGGTGATTGCTTGTGTTAAAAGCAAGATATTTTGTAGTTTTGGAAGAAATAATAAAGGATTTCAAGTATATATAAGGCCTAATACTCAATAATAAAAGCAATATAGATTTTTTTATTGTTGGAGAATCGAAGTCTCGATGACTTCATTTCTGACGTATTCGATTTTTTTATCGTTGTAGAATGGGTGAACCATTTTATTAGCATAGAGAATTAGTAGTTTTTTATTTAGGAGATATATAAGGCCCAATACTCAATAATAAAGACAACTAGAATTCTTTTATGTTTTTAATTGATGCAAGAGGCAATGGTTATGTGCATAGCATGCATGGTTTAAATTGAACAGATCAGTTTCTATAGATTGTTGTGAAATAATTGAATTAGTGCCTTTGTGAGTAACCCTGCCATTTCTAAGTGGTTGAAAGCTGTCCTCTACTTGCTATGACAATTACTTTTTCAATCTATGGTGTGAGTTAATCTATTTTGGTGAAAAATGGATCTAAACTATGTACACAGGACTTTCTCTAGAAGGTAAGCTTTTAAGCCTGTATGAAGGTAAAAGCTTTAATTCACCATTCATGTTTGGCACCCTTATCCTTATCATCCTAGGTTGTTGTGAAATAATTGAATTAGTGCCTAACTATATAAGGATAATGTCATGAGTATGTCTTGTTTTTTGTTGTTACTTCACCATCAAAATTGTTAATTTCATGAGTGCATGTTCTTTATGCTTTAAACTATCATCCTGACAAATATCTTGCGCTTAAATTAAATAATAGTCTCTTCTTTTGTCTGAAATTAATATAGACTTTATCATGATTCTTTCATTCATCATATTGCAACCATCTGTTTACATTTGATTTTATTGAGATAAAACTGTCATTGAAAGGGCCCGTTCTGTGTTTGGAAACTTGGTTCCTGATTGTATTGTATCTCTAATTGAACAGGTTCAAGGACAAGTTATATGTTAATTGATGGATCTCTTCAAGAATTTCAATGGTTCAAGCAATCTTATGGCTCTTGGTTCATAGGAGATTATGTTTGTAAAGGTAGTCTTAGAAATATCTTCTATATGTTATTATGATTCATTTTGTGATGCTTTTGTTTTCTGAATCAATATGACTACTTTAGTTTAATGTTTTGTTATTGTCCTAGTTATTCCTTCTATGGACATTCTATGAGAATGAATAGTTGTAAGTTTGTTTCTAAATGTTTATGCAGATCCTATGTTTATTAGAAGATGCCAATAGCCTATTTTCAGTTTTTTTTCATAAGGATTTCTACTTCTTGATTGTTTTGGATGCCAACTTCACCATGTTGAGGCTGAAAACTATCTTGTTTGACCAGTTCTAATCTGTATCTTTTGTGATAGTTCATTAATGGTTTGACTAGGAACTATCTTACAAAAGCTAATCTAATATGAAAGATATAAAGTGTAATTCTCTTAACTCTTAAGATATGAAAATTGTTGGTCTTACATGCACTTGTACCTTCAACTATTTGCTATATCATCATACTTGTCAGTTGTGACCTTCCTGATGTACTAGTTCAGGATTTTATAGAGTTGGACATATCTGCTTTAGGAACTTATGATGTTAAGGCATCTATATCCTTTATAATCTAGGAATTTGATTTGCCTTGACATGATCTCTTGTTCTTATATTATGATCTCAACGGTTACTAATTCAAGCTATGACATCATCAAGCGACCAATTAGCCATCACCCACAGCTGTTGTAGAATTCTTAATGAGGGGTGTAATAATGCTCGACTATTAGGGAGAGATGATACTTCCAATTGTGGTGGTTTGACCACCATGTGATCAAGCTATAGTACCTGTTTGATGCAATAACTGCATGCTTTCCTCATTGATACTCCTTTGGCCACCCAAATTCACTCCTGGACTATATTTTTGTACATCGCATGATTTAGTATTAGTATAATAGACCTTAAGATCTGGATGTTGTAAAATAAGGACAGACTGGAAAGTTTGTGACAAGTCCCAAAGATATTGTTGGGAGAACCACTTTCATGGGGAGCTTGTTATTTAAGGTCAACTCACCATTTTATATTTTTCTGTTTTTTATTACATGGCAGTAAGTGAGTGCAGTTGAAGGCCATAAATGTAACAATCTATTACTAAAACCAATAGTTTAATGGCAATTTTTTTTTCCTTTTTTTGGCATGCATATACCACCAATCCTTCAAAACAAGTCTAAACTCTTTAAACCTTGAAATATCACCTTTTCTGCATATGATAAACACAATTGCAGTAACTCATTTTGTAGTGTGATAAAATGTACTAGCTGTTTGTGAGTACTGTTTTTTTTGTTTACAATAGTTATGAAGTATTGCCTATATGAGATACATCGTCAATGCAAAACTCAACATTTTATGATGGCCTTCTGTTCTTTTGCTGTAATTGGATATGCTAATTCATGATTGTGGTAAAGCAGATGGAAGTTTGTATATTGCCACTCCAATTGACACCGTATTCATTCTCTTGCCAGTTTTTGAGGTTGCTCGAATGAAGGTACTGCATTTATGTTTATCTTTTTGTTTAGTTTTATTAAATTCACTCATGTTGTACCCTTTAAATTCATGACCCTTGTCTACTGTAAGCAGTCTACACAAAATATCCTTAGTTATTGATTTCTTATGAAATTGTCTTTTCATCTTTCTAATAACTTGAAAAATTCTTTGAAAAACTTTCATTCTTTGAGCTATGATATGGCTAGCATGAGAAGAGAAAGAGGGCACCTAATGGTTGAGCGCAATCTCCAAGTTGTTTCGTTTAGTGTTAAAGAGATTTAATCAATATTTTTCTTTCATTTGTGTTAATGTGAAGTACAACTATGATTTCTGAAGATCAAACAATTGCAATAGCTATGCCATTCCAAATAACTTGGTGGCTCTCACTATATTGATTAGATGTAACAGGCACCTATCCAATAGTTTATCTCATATTCTATTTGAGCAAAAATAGTCTTACCTCTGGTGACTAGTAAAAAAACTTACTGTGCTTGTTCTCATGAAATCCTATTGTTTTGATCCAGGAGAAAGAATTTTACTGATAATTAGACCATTCATATTCTTATGTGCTTGGTTCTATAAGGTTGGCTCTCAGTTTTTTGCGTTATGGTCACTATAATCGAGCTGCTCTCTGAATCCATTTGGTATTGCTTTGTGTTATCAGGGCATTTGTGCCTATTATGTAAAGGCTGGAATTAAATTCTGTGCTCAAGGGCTTCGCCATCTAGGGTGCTAGGTTCTCTAAAACCTGTATATCAGTTAATGTTTTACGGTTTAATTTAAGGTTAGGTCACACGTGCCAGTTTTTATTCCACACATAGCACTTTGATACAGGTTCCAGTAAGATGGTTTAACGCATGCATAGGGGCTACAAGTAGTAGTAGAATTGCACATGTATTTGTATTAAGATATTAAAAAATAAAGGAAGTTTTATTGGACTAGGCTATACCAAGGGAGATCATGAAGTTTGTATTTGGTTGGTTGAAGTCAGTCTGGTCAAGAGTTTAATTTTCAAATTTATCTAGGAGAGAAAAGTTTTATGGGAATATTCATGATGTTTGTTGGTTAACACTTCATTTCGAGTGCTTTTGAACTCAAGCCTGTGGAACAGGGATGATGTATTGACATTTTTACCCTAGCCTCAAAGGAATGTAGTGTTAGTCAGTCCTCTTCTAAATCTATGGTATTTCGATAATTCAACCTAATGAATCATTATAGTAATCACCACATGGTTAACATGTATTTAAATTTAATTAGAGACCAGACCTTGATTTGGCAAGAAGTTTCCTCAAATTGCCTTCTAAAGCCATTATGGTCATTTGTCTCAAACCAACTAAATATATGCTGACCAGACTTGTTACCTCTTTTGTCACCCAGGTGACAATAATGTGCTTTTGGATTAATATTTGATTTGAGCTGTAAAATAGTTTGTAAATCCTTTAGTGTATTGAAGGTGAATTATGAGCCATGTGATAGCCTATGATTGAATTGAGATTCAAAATGTGTACATTAAAAATGATGTAATTCAAGTGCTTTGTCCATAAGTTAAATAGTGTTAGTTCTTTGGTGTTATCTTATCTTCTTAAATATGTTTCATGATTTTTTACTGTTACTTTATATGGTATCTTATTTTTATTAAATCATTTGTGTGTCCTCAGTTCCTTTCGCATTAAGATTGATGAGGTTATATGAGCGTGATTCCATAAAATTCTCAAAGGAAGCTTCACATCACAATAAACTATAGAATCTAAATTGATGTCATCAAAATTTGAAGGAACACACTATGCTTAGGTTCAGGCTTCTTTTATTTATAAATTTTCTTCAATTTCTTTAGTGTATTTATATCCATCAGTTAGATTCTTAGCTTAAATTGAGTGATAATTACCTAGTCTAACTTGTTACAGGCCAACATCCTAATGAAGAATATGATATAAATCTATACCTTGAATTTGAAGATGCTGTAATTTAGCTTGCTTCCTGAACTTTGTCACCCATAAAGGTTTCAGGATAAATATATTTTCTTTCTATTCATCAGTTAAAATTTTTATGGTGCTTACTTTAATTGTAGTAGCACATTAGAATTAATCAATTGCAAGTTGTATAATTAGAATGTTTTCAAAAACTTTTCTAATTGCAGAAAGGTAATGATGCCGGGATGTTTAGGCAGTTGGAAGAAATTTTATTTGTTGATGGCTACCCTGGTTATCAACACCTGATGCCTACAGCAGAGAACTGCATGCATCTTGTTTGTGAAATAAAAGGTGATGGTCTGATTTTTTTTGGTTTTACTGCTCCATAGCTTTTATACAATAATCCTTCATTAGCATTTCTTTGTCTCTTTATGATCAATTTAATGTGCTTCTTGCTTGTATTTCTCGTTTTGTATGAATAGATCATGTATTGCAGCATAATTATATGCCATTTTGTCTGATATTAAATTACAAAAAAACTTAATGTTCTTGGCTGTGTTTGTAGCATTTCTTTGTGCTATTTTGCTCTATTAGGCAGCATTCTTTGTGTGATGAAAACCAGAATTAGCTTTCAAATTATAGATATCCTGTCCATTAAGAGAGGGAATATCACTTGCTCCTGTAGTACTCCAGCAATCTTCATTAAAACACTTGCACACGTATTCAATAGGATAATAAACAAATCTTTATTTCAATAATCATAGTAGAACACTTCCTCCTATAGCACCTTAAATAGAAAAGGTAAAAAAAAGAAAAAAAAAAAGAGAGAAAGAAAAGGAAAATAGAAAACACAGTATGTTGGTGCAAACAAATCTCTCTTTCAATAACCATTTTATCCAATCAAAAATTCAAAATAATCCATCAATAAATCCAATTTACGTGACATATTTACCATTGCTCTTATAATTAACCATGCCACATTTTACAAGTCTTTGTATGAGATTATCAAATTACATTTGTCATATTTGAGATATGCAATGTGTCCCAACCTCTTCATAGCTGCAATGATTGGTAGTTATGATGGCTTAGTTAGATATGGAAACTATATCATTGACATCTCATTTTCCAGATGTTATTGGTTTGAAATTATCTTGAATAAAAAAATTTTAACTAAACTTTGACTTAATACTAAGAAATTTATTTTTCTAGCTAATGGTATTTATTTATTTATTACTATCAATAAACTTTAAGATTGTTATCGAATATATTTATTTTAATAATTAAATCTTGTAAAAGAAGTCTGGTAGGGGTATGGATGTTGCATAATATAGTTTCAAGATCGAGGAATAGCAAGGCAAATAACTAAAACTGTCTGGTAGCCACTTCCACCACTTCAACCACTTTGATGTCAAATTTCTTCCAAACAATATGATTGAATCAAATGCGTAAATTTGTTCATCACGGGCATTCCAGTCATGTTCTTTATTAAAAGAGCTTTACTAAAAGCTATATCTTACCATAAAATGTTAGGTCGTAGGCATTATTTTGAGAAATTCATGTTCAAGCCTTTTTTAAAGTATGACAAACACTTAGTTTTGAATCTTCAAGGTTAAATCCCACGCTAATCTTGAAGCCTCTTGTGATGCATTTCTAGGAAATCCCTCTTTCTAAGGAACTAGGTTGAATGCCAACTATTAAGCCTTTTTGTATTTGCTCCTTTCTTTTTGTCACTAACTTTGAAGTGCCTTTATAAATGTTTTCCGGCAAAAATCTCCCTTGCAGAGCTAGGTTAGGTACTTTCTTTTGAGCCTTCAAGTTACATCCTCCATTAAGCGCCATTTAAGTTCATGGTTTACATGTTTTATTTTTCCCGTTCCAATGGATTTAGTCATGGAGATCATATTGCTGGTAAATTCAGATGGAGATGTTTGGTTCATGCATAACATTACTAAGTATGTCTTATTCATACGTCTAAATTCAGTGCAAGATTTTGTGGTTTTCAAATGAATAACTTCTGCTTTCAAAGGTAATTTTGGTATCCAGCGCTTATAATCTTATGTATGTCTGAAGTCATCTTAAGCTCCCTTTTTCAAGCTAGTTGTTTTACATAGTCATAATCAATGACTATATCTTGCTTCTATGTCATTGAGAATCTGACTTTTATTTATAGATTCAGTTATTTATAGATCATAACCCTTTCTCCACTTCCGTGAAAGTGACTCTTCTCATTTAGCTTTCTTGAATGTATCTTTTTGCATTAATATTTTTCTCTAATATTATGATTGCATATTCTTATGATATGGTTCACTATGGATTTTTATCATTATTAAATGATCCTTTATCTTTAACTTTATTGCAGAAATTGGATCAACCAAATTCTATAGACTGGAGAATTCAAAGGTTCTAGCATGGTTGTGCCATAAGGTTTTCCAGCTTTGCTTACTATTTTCTAGTGCTTCCCTACCAAGACAATTGCTAAAGTTGCCTTCCAGTTTTTTACTGAACTTACCTGACATATTGAACAGTTCAATTGTTGATTATTAAATGCCATTCATGATGACATCTGAAAGATGCATCCATCAAAAGTTTAATATATTGCATAAAGTTTGATATTTTAGTGGTAGTCAGGGGTTTGTTTACAATTGTAAGCTGTATTTCCAAGTGTATATCATAATTAGACAATTGATATGACGCCTTGTTATGGCATTGGCTGTATTTTGGTTAGCCTGGTAAGGAAGAATGCAGAGGAACAAGATGCCTCCAAACCTAACTCAGTATCCTTGTTCAACTTACTAGTATCACTTATTTTGTTATGTTCTTGACAAGTGAATTTTAGATGCATGATAATAGGAAGCTCTATTTGATTTCTTTTTCATGGTCCTTTCTTTTACAGGTTCATCATTTAGAAGCTGTGCTAGCAAAATTGGACAAAAATTATGCTGTTCGAGAAGGAGATCAGTGTATGAAATCATGCTCCTTTATCTTATCTTCATTAGCATATTTCTGGAACCACATAAGATTCCCTGTTTTCTTGAATTCTTCCTTCTTGATTTTTTGTACAGGAAATATGCATTTATCAAATGTTGTGAGTTAGATGATTTTGCGAAAGGGCCATTATTGTGTTTCCTATATTTAAATACATGCTGGAATACTTGATTATGCATATTGTAAAGATTATTGCCTTGTATGGTACTGTACTAAAAACATTGATATCACGGTATCCTTCTTCATCTTCTCTTTAGCTTACCTTATATGGATTCTTAACACGATTTTTGGTTTGTGTAGCTTCAGGTCTTTATATTTTTTAAGGGTTTGAATAATACTAGGTACAAAATAAGGGTTTGAATAAGCAAAATCAATAAGATCATGGACTCTGTTGCTGAGTTGCCTATGTCCAGTTGCAACACCTCACTCCTCAAGTTAACTGGCTCATAAGCTCAATCTGCCCAACCTTGCTAATCTCATTTATTGTTACAGATGGTCTAGCCTCATTGTCATGTTGTCTATGAGTAATGGTTGTTGTCTACCTCCCATGTCTGAATATACTCCAGTGATGCTGTATCTGCTTCATATGTGTGAAGGGGTATCTCAAGAGGGGCATGAATGGGTACTAGACTAAACTGTCTTCTAATATTTCACAAGCAGTCACAATATCCAACTATACCCAACTATACCCAACAACAAATCATTGTTATAAATCAAAGCTATATGGACGGTATTATGAAGATGTAACAATGTTCAATTTTGATAAAATAAAACTGATAATATCTACTAGCAATAATCAAACAGAAGCACAAAAATCAGGCCAAGCACATTTAACTCACCAAAGTTATCTAGACGAACTCATGTGAGGAATAAATAGGAGCATCTATGCCATAGTTATGTGGGTGATGGGACGAACTTAGATGCTAACGCACTATTGGTTCAAGTAATAAGAGATGGGTAGAATGCCATCCCCAACTAGGGCTAAGGACATCTAAAGTTAAAACAATGCTAATTTTGGTGTTATTTGAGAGATCGAATTATTGATTGTTGGAAAGAAATAAAATTTTCAAAATTTACGAAATAAAAAGAGACAAAGAATATGTAATAAGATTTTTGAATGGGTTTCTTATGCTATGAAGGCATTTGGATTTGATTTATTTTTATTTTTTTTAAGGGTTGGATCATCAAATATTGGACTCACTATGAGTTGGTTAGATTCTAGAAAAGATGTCAACTTAACTAACGATCTCGTATATAGGCATCAAAAGTTCATTTGAACGCATAGAGAATCTCATATGGAATTCATATTGAGTTAATTGAATTCTTTAAAGACGTTAATTCAAACTATGAATGCTATATCCGGGCATCTCCAGATTAAATTGATTGAATGAGAAATTCTTGAGCTCAAACCCAGACTCCTATATCCAAGCAACCTAATTAATCCCATAAAACTTACTACAATATTACTAGAGTTTGAGTCTCATATCTGGGTATCCTAACCTTGAGATCCCATAGCCGGGCATCCTAATCTCAAGATGCTATACAATTGATCTAAAGACTTAATCCTAGAATCTCATATCTGGGTATTCTAGTCTAGAGAAACAATGCCAATGTTGTGTAATTTGGCAAGGAGAATTAATTATCCTGCTCAAATTCATAAAATTTCATATCTGGGTATCCTAGAATGTTCCACAAATTGTACTCGAAGAGTTAGATTCCTATGTCTGGAGAACCAACCTTAATATGCGATAGAATTGATCAAGATTTGCTAAAATGAAATTAAAGTAAGAATTCTGACATTCCTATTCAAAACTCTAGGATCCTATAGCTGGGCATCCCCTAAAAATTAAACCCAGACCTATGTCATCCCTTGTTGGTGAGAACTATGGATCCTCCAGTCCTGCTTGTGGAATAATGAGGAAGTTCATATCTAAAATGAAGAAGTTAACGGGATCATTAAAACATCAAAATATCGATGAATACATTTAATATATGAGGATAAAAGAATTATTTGTCATTACTAAATTAGTAGAGCTAGATCAAAACCCCATTCACTTACCATGAGGACCATATTGAATTCATAGAAAGCTTAAGGTAGACAAGCTCATGTAACTAAAACAATTTATAAAGTCAATAAGTTGAGTAACTGCATGTTTATAATCATTGAAGATATGGACAAAATGCTGAGCGTAAGAATGTGAGCATAAGAAAAGAAAAGTTACTATATTACGAACCTCTAATGAGAAAAAACAGAGATGTAAAAAAACCCCTAGTCAAGATATTTCATCCACAATTATTGCAAAATGTTGTAATGTGGTAGTGAGAAACCTTAAAAAGGGTGATGAACTATGTTTATCATGAGCTTAAAGTCTTTCTAATTGAGGATTTATTGAAAAAAGAGAGTTCCCAATTTGAGATAGTTGCCCAAGTAATGAAAGACGGAAGCTAGTGGTATGTTGGAGATGTGTGGTTTTGAAATGTAAATAAATAAAATGTTTATCACACTTATAAAGAGTGTTGAAGTGACAATTCTCACTACTCAGCCTTTTCAGTGATTCAAACTGATGGATCATTAAAAAGGGCAGCCCTTTTTAGTGTTCCTTATTAAAGTGGGAGTGAGAAATTGGATCCCACTTTATTATTTTTTGTTCTTGATATTTTATTTACTCATTTGTTTTAAAGATTTTATATTTTGTTGGGTGTGGGTGGGAGAGAGTCTATCTCCTTTATGATTATTTTCTTTGAAGGAAAAGGAGGTGAACTTTCAGGGTATGTTTTAGTTGGGGGTTTGGATGGTGCGGTTAAGATTTAGAAGTTTATCTCTCTGGGAGAGAAGAACTTTCATGGCAAGTTCATTTTGAGCCAATTTTGAACCAGGTTGAGCTCTAGTCTGAGCTGTTTGAGCTCATGCCATTGTAATTTGAGCTCATTTGAGCTCAAGACAAGCCCAGCCAAGTTCTGCTGGAGACTCAAGAGAAAAATTCAATTATTTGCAGTAAATAGGATTCGAAGATAAGCAGCTGCTAGGAAAAAAATCTCCCTACATAAGAATGTGATAAAAAATTTATATGAACTAACAAAACTAAAAATAAAATTTTAAATGCAAATAAAATTATATCATAGTTCATATAATTTAAAATGTCATTAAATTATAATATGTCCTGGCTTGTTTGACAGCTCTAGAGCCAAGCTTTTTATGTTAATTTGTTGTTATCTTAGTAGTTCAGTGAAACCAACCTTCCATATAACTATTTGCTAATATTATGATAGATCTGACCATTGTCATATGGTTTTTCATGAAGTGGTATTTGCTGAGATTTTGGTCCATTTTCCAGTAATTATGAGTAATTGTTAACTAATGGTTCAAGTTAAGATTCTTTTATCTTCTTTCAATGTATATGTATACCTATATAGATTTAACAGCTCAATTAAAACTGATCCTTCTTATTTCTTTTCTTGGCTTTATATGTTTTAAAAGTCAAAATGTATGTCTGAACTGATGGATGTCATCTAGACTATACAAGCTACCTTGAAAACCTTAAATTTTGAAGTATTTTGAGTACCCAACAGTCTCTCAAGATGTGTGGTGTTAAATAACTTTTCGCGAGAAAAAATAATAGCCTCTTATAGTAATGTGCCATTTAATTGATATATGTTTGAAGCTGTTCAGTTTATGGTTAAATGTATGACATTTTTAGCCTCTATCATGCATACAACATCATCATTGGTGCATTATGGTCATCTGTGATTGTTGTTGGTGTTGGTGATGACTATCTTGCCAATGAGCAATTTTTAACCTTGCACAAGAGCTGCCCGCTTAATTTTCAAATGCAGTTTTTGAGGAAATACTAGAATTGCCATAATTTTCTAACCGAGCCATTAGGCACTTTGTTATAGTGTTGTCCTTTATTTATTTATGTTGATATATCTTGGAATTTTATCAACCTTTTCTTTCCCTAAGTTGGGTGCAAATTAAGGCTTAAATTGGATTGCATATAACATTTTTTCTTTGACACATGTAGTGAAAGTTCTTTATCCCAACTGTAGGTTGCTCCAGTTTTGACCCTATGTTTGGTTATTTGGCCATAGATGGTGTTTAATTCTTTGAAATATGGTAAACATTTGAGATGGTTTATCTCCTCTTTAATTTCCATAGATTCACAGTCTTCCATATTTAAGATATCAAGTGTTTTTCTGCAGTAAGAGAACATGTTGGGTTGGTAAGTCCAATCTGACTACGAACGTTAATGGCTGCAGGAAGTATGATGGTTTGTGTTGAAAGATTTGGGTTAGTTCTCAGAGGGAAGCCCAAAATGAATATGTTGGTGGAAAAAATGATTGCAGCACCATTAAATTATTGTCAGTTACTAAAGTCAATGGCAACAATTGCTACCAGGGCTCCAAGTATTCACTGCCCAGTGGCAATTGTTACAAGAAAGGCATTTCCTTTAACTGTGATACCTGCACCAGATGAACAGGATAGTTAATGATTGCCTTAGGGTATATCCCCTCCATTTTAAATGTTTTATTTCAGATAACAATCCATGTCCTGGCCAACCCTAAAACCTGGGAAGTGATTGTATAGTGGTTGCAGCTCCTAGGTGGAGTACCAAGCGTTTTCAATCACCTATCAAGTTAGTTGTGTAAAGTTTCCTGGTGTCTGTACAGAGGTCATATGGCAAGCTGTTAACTGTTGTGGATAAGCTTACTGGCTCCACATTCTGTTGTAGAAACATTTCACTCTTTCATCAGGGCTTGGAGCTTCTCATTGGATGATGGGGATTGGTTTTTTTCTTCTGGCATTAAGATTTAGTTTTCCATCTTTTGTTTTTCTGTTGTGGATTAGCTTACTGGCTCCACATGCTGTCCTTACTGCTTTCCTGTTGTGTAAACTTGTTTAGCAAGGCATTAGAAAAATGTGCACAATTTCTTCCTGGCAGTAATTGAATTAGTTGCAGGTAGTTTTCTGCAGTACCTTCCTCACTTTGGAGGAACTGGAGTGTAGGAAAGCAATTCTGGGCAACCTTCCAAATAAAATTTTTGACAATGGGGCATGCTTCACTGTGATACTGAGTTGTTTCATCATAATGGCATTGTGCATATTTTCAAGATCCATAATGCCGCCAGACCCATAATCCTTAGGGGTGGACATCTTTGGTTAAGTTGCAAGGTGTGGGGCCCAGGCTTAGCTTTTCCTCTATAATAATTTTCTCATGATGTGTTCTAACTTTCTTTTGACAATATTAGATTTATGATTGAAAACCAGCATATTAGATTAGTGTTGCAGAGAGAACTGATTGGCAGAGAGCAATCTTATTTGCCCAAGAGTGGGATTTTGCAGTCTGGCTCTTTTTTTGCCATGTAGTTTTGTCAATGATTCCTGTGAAGATTGTTGGGTTTACCTGAATTCTTCAGATGGAGTAGCAAATGTGCTTGAATGATGAGCTACACAGCTCAAACAGAAGTTACATTATGATACTCTTGTTTTTTGTAGTAACTAAGTGCTGCTTTATAAGATGATTGGGCTCTTCTGCTCATTAATCTGTCAACAGTGATGCACCAGAATTCCTACAGAGATTGTCTTACATGCGTGATATTCCTTGTATTAGCCATGCTAAACAACAAGTAAACATCAGCATAAGAAACATGTGTGACTTCCCAACCAAATTGGTTAAAATCACACCCAAGAATTGTAGTTCTGCATATTATTCAAGGACTTGCCCATGCAACAAAAGGTAGTAGGGTGAGATAGAGTCTTTCTGTCTCAAGCCACTCCGGGGGATTAACTTGTCCAACATTACCTGATTGAGAAAGAATATCTGATTTAGGAGATACAGATAAGCTTAATTATAGGACATAAGAGATCTGTATATATCTGAATATATAAGCCTAAGCTTTTGGGTTGAATTGGACTAGAATAATATGTATGGTAGGATAATATGTATGGTTTTCATCCAACACCCATGTCAATCTACCATAGGCTTTGGAGATGTCTAGTTTAATCTGCGATTTTTGGTTGTGAATGAAGGCACTTATCAGCCTTTTTATTCTACCGGGCCTTTACTCTTAAGTAAAATTTCTTGTCATATTTATTGAATACAATGAAAATAAGTACTCTTCCACATATAATTTTCAATTGTAAAATGATACATTTTATTTTAAAATTAGTGTATTCCTTCACCAAGTTCTATGTTCTTCTTTTTGTTTTTGTTTTTGTTATATTTATCAATGCTCTAATTATTCATTATCTCAAATGGTACCACAGTAAGGGATGCTGTCTTTCTATTGGGGGAATATCTGGAGGAGCCTTTGTTCCAGTTGTTGTGCGGTCATCTAAAGTAAGAATATTAAGTATATGCCACATTAGGAAAAGATTGGCCCAACAATGAAAACTTTCAAAATACTCATGTTTGTTGGTTTACTAATTTTATAGGTTAAATTTCGACGAAGTATCTTCAAAAGAACCCAAAACTGAATTTCATCTCATTTCTTCAGGGAGTAACAACCCAAATACTTTCCATCCTACACAGGTATGCTATTAAATTTGCCATTCGTTTTCGCCTCGGTTGTACTTTAGCGTGGTTGACTTCAATTTTCAGATGAAAGACCAGAATGGAAAGAATACATCTAGTAGTGGGAAAAAATCAAAGAAGCTCAAAAGTGAAACTGATTCACAAAACATCAAGGACATGTTTCATAGGGCCTCTAGAAGGGAATCGAAGTGAGCCTGTGAGTTGGTGATGGAGCCATTCCGGTACAATGAATTGCTTATCCTTAATGTCGCCTGACGTACTAGGCATTCTGCACGGCTCAGGCATTGTTTTTAACATCTCAATCGAGTAATGCAGTTTTCCACTAAGAAAGGACAATTTTAGAGGAATTCAATATTTTATGTGTTAGCTTCAGATGATTGTGGGAATGCCAGCCAATTGAATTTGTAAGCTCTTGGTATTATGTTAAATATGTGCATCAGCAGTTGTAGAATTACTGATTTCAGATGGATTATGTGTTACTGCATAACAAACTTACATTTAATGTTTTTGGTGCAACATCATATTTTCTTTGACCAAGTTTTTAGGAGTCTGTTTTACTTTCTGTTATCGAGTAGCTGTTAAGCTTAGTGGAGTTGGTGCTAAAGTTTAGGATGCTATCTTACTTCCATTTGATGTTTCACAGTTGCAATGTTATGTATTTAAGCAGATTATGATTCAATAAAAGATTAACCTTCTCCATTCTTTTGTTCTTAATCTTCTTGTTCCTAATTCCAACCAGAAAGTTCAGCCTTAAAACCAACAAATTGGTATTAGAGCCCTCTTCTTAAAAGTGCTTGTGTGTGAAAAGAGTGAATCCCACCAAAAAACATAAACATTTTGCTTCAATCCGTTCAACAAATGGATCTTGAAATGTCATTCTCAGCATTAGCACCACCTGTCTTTAATGGTGATAATTAACATATCTGGGCAGCTGGAATGGAGGCACATCTAGAGGCAAGTGATCTCTCGGAAGCTGTTGAACAAGACTACGAAGTTCTACCGTTAGCAGATAATCCAACCTTGGCACAACTCATAAATCGGAAGGAGAGGAAAGCAAGGAAGTCAAAGGCAAAGGCTTCTTTGCTTGCTGCTGTCTCACCAACAATTTTCACCAAGATCATCGTGTATATGAAATTAGCATTTGAAATCTAGAATTTCCTCAAGAATGGATATGAAGGAAATGAAAGAGTCAACGGAATTCAAGTGTTGAACTTATTGAGAGAATCTGTGGCGCTGAAAATGAAGTAGTCAGAGTTGATTAAAGAATATGCTGAGAGGCTGATAAGTGCTTGTGTATTAGTAATACGGAGTATTTTTTTTCTTACGATTAGCATTACTTTTCTCAGATTTTATTGCTAATACATGTGTATTTGTGTTCTTTTGTGTATGTAAGTTTATGGAGACAAATATAGAAAAAAGAAGCCAAAGTAGATTGCGAGTGCACTTAGTTGATGAAATCTTGGAGTAAACAAGGATTAATTTTTTGATGGGTCACTAAATTTTGAACTTATTTCTTTCCGGTTACCAAGTTTTAATTTGTATCATAAAGGTTACTAAATTTCAATTTTGTTTCACCAGGAGGTTACCAGCGAGTGACCATATCCATGATGCTGACGTGGATGCCTAAAAAAACACAGTCAGCATGCCCAATCACATCGTCAATCTGAGTTGGAGCCTCCACGTCAGCCGGCCTGTCCACATCAGTAGACTTGTCGACGTCATCCCGTCCACGTCAGCGTTAAGTAACTGTTTTGATACTAAATGAAATCTTAGTGACCGGGAATGTAATAATTAAAACTGATTATGTGACCTATAAAAATTTTAATCCTGTATGGAATTGGAAAGTTTCCTTATGTAACATTTTGCAACCTATGTTGATCTGTGTATAAATTTCACAGTTTTAAACATTTTATGATCGAAGAAGAATTAAGCAAACTTCATCCATCAGCTGTCCTAATACATTCAAAAAACATTCAAATCTAACATCATCAAGTCTACCATTCAAATAACTTCATTCAAGCATAGAATAGTTAAATAAAAGTCTAACATCATCACATTTACATCAGTAACTATTTATATACATATATAGTGTTAAATACTATACTCAAAATGGATATCGTCATCAGTAGCAAGTCCATTAAACCACAGCAAGCACATCCAAAATTACAAAAAAGGGTAACAATCCCCCAAATCCATAAACGAGGTTGTCAAGTTGGTCTTCCTTGTGCGACACCACCACCTACAGGAACCCCTTTCCTGGGGGAAGCCACACCCTTCTTTTTTTTTGCCATTATCTCCCTCTTTTGCTTTCTCATCAGCCTTTTTACCTTTTCCTCCAGGTTTCTTTGTGTACTGTCTTTCATGGGCAGATGTGCTTTTATCTGCTTGTTATGAGATGGTATTATCAGTCCCTTTCTTGATGCCTAGCTTTCTCCTCCTTATCAAATTCCCTCTGTCAGTATTAGTGTCAACAGTAGCAAGGATAGTTTCTTCAAGCGTGGAAATTACCTGCCATGTGTGAAAGAAGTATAGGTTGCTCTGGGGTGTAAGGGATGTAAGCGAAAGTGAAATCTACAGCATTAAGAGAAGAGATACTTACTTGTGATACAGACTCTTGGGTGAACACTTGATGTGTTGTGCCTTCCTCTATCTCGCTGCCTTGCCTTGCACAATGCACCTTGAACACATGGAATAGAGCAGATCTTAATTTCAATAGACCAAGTTGTCTTTATTTCATAAAATATATGTAATATATTATATTATATCATGGCATAAATTACCTCTTATCTAGTTTTATCTTGCATGCTATTATTTGGCCCATCACCATCATCAGAAGGTTGCTGACGGTCTTCAGGATCCTATTTTAAGTAGGGCAAGAAAAAAAAATTTTATTGTGTAATGTATGGAAGCAATTATGTTGATTTACATTAAATGTGACCACAATACCAGTGGATTCAGTTGTATTGATATGTCAGCACATAAATCACCATCTTGTTGCCTGTGTTGATGGTCACTTGACTCTGCACTATCCATGTTACCCTGGCATTGAAAAGTAAAAAATGAAAATTAGTAGCTAACTTACAAATGAATTTAGTCAACATTACAATGCAAACTGATAAGTGCTTGTGCGATAAGAATGCGAAGCGTTCTTTCATTGTGTTGAGCATTACTTTTCTCGGGTTTTAACGCTAATATGGGTGTATTTATGTTACTTTCATGTAGGTAGGGTTGTGAGGCCGAATATGAGAGAAAAAAGCTAATGTGGATCGTAATGCACCAATTTGGAGAAAATCTTGTTAAAGGTCAAACGCGAAGACATAGGTCGGGTTCGAGATGTGGGAATGTGTGCCAACCTCCTCGTATTCGAGTTAGCACAACTATTTGGAGGGGCACAAAGGCAGTCACATTCAAGCATTCCGATTTGTGCATATAGAATAAGATCTCTACTAACAAGTCCGTTATTGAAAAAGCAAAGCGATCCACAATGTAAACGTGTGTCTGTTTGCGTTATCTCAATGAAAGCATGGATTCAGGAGTATTTCGGGGGGTATTGTAGCAAAAACTGTAGTAAGAATACTGTACCAACACTGTTCACAGCCGGCCGAGAAAACAGGAAAACAGAGAATCCACACGAGCGTGTGGAAATTCCAAACACCCGTGTGAAAAATCCACACGGGCGCTCGCATGGGCATGTGAAATCCTAATTCCAGCCCTTTAAAACCCGATTCCAGCCCTGATTTCAGCATTTTTTGCTCCATCTTTTCCCCAACTTGAGAAAGGGTTGCAGCTAGGATTTTGAGAAGTATTGGCTAGTGCTTTGGAGAGGTTCTAAGGCTCTGACATCGCGCGTCGTTTGGAAGAAGGTTATTGGGAGAGCTTTCTTCGGCACCGATCCGGCGAGGTGTATTCTAGGCCGGACAAAGGGACCTTTGCGACGAGTAGAGGACTCTCCACAAGACCATCGCCATGACTAACGAGGGGGTTTTCTATGGATGCCTTGTTTTTACATTTGATTTCATTGATTGTATCTAGCTTCATGGAGAACTAAACCCCTAGTGAGTACTTGGGTATTTGTGAACCCTAGGATGTATTCGTTTCATTGAATCTCTTTATTATGCTTTCAATTAATTGATGTTTATTGTGAGTTCCAATCTTGTATGTTTGACTGTATGAATACTTCCCTAGAGTGACACTAGGGTTGAGAGTTCTTCCTGGTAACTCTTGTGAGTGAGTGACACACTATGAGAGTTAGACAAAGCTAGATTGAAGAGGGTTGAGAGGGTGAGTCGAGAGGTAGCGAAGCGTCCCCTTTCCCCTCCGGTGTGATCTGTCCTACCTCCACGTTCCAAGAGTTCTTTGCGGCCATAGTAGAGTGAATGGGCTAATTGATGACCTTCCGCTGGGGCTTAGTTGCGAGTGCAACGGAGTGAAGCGTTGAAGTGATTTTAGCATCTAGGGCTTAATTGTGGCTAGGGATCTTTCACCTAAACCAAAGGGTTAGGTCTATACATAGGAATAGGGTTTATCATTTGGAATCCCTAGAGCTCATTGCAATTCTATACGAGTGCGATGTGTTGAGATTATTCGATTTTTCCTCCAGGACATGTATAGAGTTAGGCATGGTTGACCTTAAATTTGGGACTATACAATCAAGGATTTCCACGACTCACTAATGCATTAATTAGGAAGCATAATAAAGGTTTCTTGCACTTGAAAAGATTGTCCTAGGTGGAACAATATCCGGGTACCCCATCTTTATCGATTGCCTTACCTTCTCCTTTACTTGTGCTCTCTTTCTTGTTGTTTTACTTTTGAGAATTGAATCTTGTCACACATATCACTATTCATCTTCCACATTAGTTAAGAAACAACTCAAATGTCTTTATTCCCTACTCTCGTGGATACGATACCCACTCATCTCGGGATTATTACTCGACACGCGTGCACTTGCGGGTTTACATGCATATACTGAGCGTGTCAAGTGCATTGCCTAGGAGTAGGCGTTTAGAGATACTTTGCACTTTGTTTTTCTTAGCTATTCATTTATTCATTATATTTCATATTTTCTTATTCTATCATCGTTCTGATTTCTTTTTCTTTCTTTTTGGGTGCAGCTCCAGGTTATGACCCGAGGGAACCCCTCCATACTGATTGAAGGAGATCCTGAGCTCGAACATACACTGAGAAGAAAAGGGAAAGAACCTGTGCAAGAACAGTCTAATCTAGCTGATTTGGAAGTATAAGAATCTGAAAACATAGCAGAACAGAATGAACAGCAGCGGATATTATCCGATTATGCTAGACTTTCAGTATTGCGGACACAATCGAGCATTGTGCGTCCCCCCGATTACAGCTCAGAACTTCGAGCTGAAGCCGACATTCATTCACATGTTGCAGCAATCCACACAGTTTAATGGTTTGGCCGATGAGGATCCGAACAGTAATATAGAGAACTTTCTTGAGTTATGTGATATGTTGAAGATAAATGGGGTAACGGTTAATGCCATCAAGTTGAGGGCCTTCCCATTTTCCTTGAAAGGGAGAGCGAAGCAGTGGCTACACTCATTACCTAAAGCATCAATTACCACATGGGAGGAGATGGTAGAAGCTTTTCTTGGCCTTTATTTCCCTCCCGAAAAATCTGCAAAGCTTAGGAAAGAGATCTCATCCTTTATACAATTGGAATTGAAGTCTCTATTTCAGACGTGGGAAAGGTTCAAGGAGCTACTGAGTAAGTGCCCGCAACACGGATTCCCAGAGTGGACGATTATTCAGACCTTTTACAACGGTCTAAATCTGAGAACAAAGCAACTCTTGGATGCTGCAGCATGAGGTACCTTAGGTAGCAAGACCCCCGATGAGGCTCGTCAATTAATTGAAGAAATGGGTTTAAACAACTACCAATGGAATGCCAGGGAGAAGAAAAAGGTGGCCGGTCTCCATGAGATAGATGCAGTGACTTCGTTGGCAGCTCAAGTGGAATCATTGAGTAAGAAGTTAGATCTTCTAACTTCGAACAGAGTAGCGGCCGTGATTACTTACACCAGGTGTGATGGAGGACATGCTCCCTCCGATTGCCCGATATCTATTGGTGATGCATCTTCGGTTGAGAACGTCGATTTTGTAGGTAATGGTATAAGGAATCAAGGAAATCCATACAGCAATACCTACAATCCGGGTTGGAAGGGTCATCCCAATTTCTCGTGGAGCAACCAAGGTCCACAAAAGGCCATGGGGCCACCGGGTTTCCAAAAACAAGGCCCAAATGTGGAAAACAGAGTTTCAGGTTTGGAGACCCGAATGACCGATTTGGAGAAGGCCTTGACTAGGTTTGTGCAATCGTCAACTACAAGGTTTGAATCAGTTGAGGCTACACTTCGCAACCATACTGCCTCCTTAAATAGTCTTGAAAATCAAGTGGGGCAGATTGCGAAGTCCTTATCAGAAAGGCCACATGGAAGTTTGCCGAGCAATACCGAGATCAACTCTAGAGAGCATGTGAAGGCGATCACTTTGAGAAGTGGTCGTGAGGTCGACGGTAGGCTTCCGAGTGAGAAGCCAAATGAACACGCACCCGAGGTTATAGAGGTTGAAGAGGGAACAAGCAAAGAGAAGGAGGTGGCACCCCACCTTTGAAGCCAAGAATCCCTTATCCCTCTAAATTGAAGAATGACCAAGGGCGATGAACAGTAGAAGAAGTTTCTGAGCTTGTCCAAACAAGTCCACATTAATATTCCTTTTGTTGAGGCATTGGCCCAAATGCCTAAGTATGCAAAATTCTTAAAAGACTTGTTGACCAACAAAAGGAAGTTAGAGGAGAGTGCTTCAGTGATTTTATATGCATCTTGCTTGCCAGTTTTTGATAAGTGCTTGAGTAGACATATTTTTATATATGTTTTACATGCATTGAGCATCATTTTTACCATGGTTTATGTCTCATATTGTGTATTTGGTGTTCTTTTATACATATAGGTTGTGAATGCCTTGAAGAGTAAAAAGGAAGCAAAGATAGGCTATAAAGACACAATGTTGGGAGTTCTTGTTCAATTCAAGGACCAAGACATGAGAGGAGTTCATAAACGTGGAGATGTGTGGTAACTTCCAAGAAGATTCAAGTCAATTCACTAGTTGGAAGGGCACAAAGGCAGCCACATCTTCATGTTCCTTCTCTTTGTGAAGATTGCAAGACCTCTCAAAGATACGTCGATGAAGAGAAGTTTTATAGCCTACCACATGAACGTGTGCCTGGACATGTGGCCTCAAGAGAAGAGTGTTTGGACCACGTTTTGTGAAAAGTACTGTAGCAAAGCGATGTAGTAATTTGATGCGCCCGCGTGGTAATTTGATGTGCCCGGACTGTAGTACTGTTCACGCGCCCACGTGGAAATTGATGCAACCCACGCGGGCGCATGGAAAATCCACATGGGCGCGTGGGGGCATGTGACAGACGCGGTCTAAGGCCTATAAATAGCCGTTTTGCCCTATTCTTTCTCGTCTTTTATGCTGCTCTTGAGTGGTGAGACGGCTAGAGTTTGGAGAGGAGGTCTTTGCAGCTTTGGAGGTGCTTCGTCACCAACTTTGATCGATTCCTCCTCCGTCATAGCATCAAGAAAGCCACCGGTGAACCTAGCTTTGGAGTGGGTCCTTCAAGACGTCGAAGCTCTCCATCAAGGCCATCAGTTCATATATAAGGGGGTTTATTTCTATGGTTTTAATGTACTTTCATTCATTGATGGTGTGTTTTGTATGTTACTCCATGGAGAGCTAAAACCTAGAGGGTATTTGGGCTTGTGAACCCTAGGATTCTCATCTTTTGTGGTTTTGCTTAGTGTTTCTATTTAATCCAAGTTTGATTAAGTTTTAACCTTGATTGTCTAATGCTTGCTTGCCTTATTGATCTTTTGGTTATTTGGTTTGCTTGATTTGTTACCTTGGTGAGGGAGAGGTCTCCATTAGGGTTAGAATCTCAAGATTGAAGAGGGTTGAGAGGGCGAGTCATGAGATAGTGAGCATCCCCTTTCCCCTCCGATTGGTGTATTCTATCTCCGTTCCCTAACTCTATGCAACCATATTTGGTGTGAGGCGTGAGATTGAGAGATTTCGTCGCGGGGACCTTGTAGGGGGGTTAGGATCCTTCACCAGGAATTAGGGTTGGATCAATCTTTAGGAATCGGATACACCTCTTGGAATCCTTTGCTAGGTGTCAATGAGGATGCGGATTACCCTTGATACTTGGGAGGTCATTTTTGCGGACTTCAAAAGCATTGATTGACATGGACGGCGGAAAGCTAACTTTGAGAGTTGGAGATGACAAGCTCACATACCGCCTTGTTGAAGCCATGCGGCATTCTCTTGATTTCGATGATACTTTGTATTTTCTAGACGCTACTGATGAGATTGTTGATTAATACATACAGAAAATGTTCAATCCGGATCCATACAAAGACTTGTTCGACCAAGAGGAGGACAATGAAGAAATCATGATGCTTGGTTCGACGGAAGAAGTACCATCTATTCCGGGGATCTTGAAGAAGGTGCTCCGGAAATTGAAGAGGGTTAGGAGACGCCACCGGAAATGCTCCAAGGCTGTTTGAGACGTGCGTGAACTGAACAAACTGGGTGAATCATTGCTAGGCAGTTCCAAGCCCGACAATTCACTCTCTATCCTTAAGAGATTTTGCTCATCATGTTTCCAAGCCATGGGTAAGAGGGAAACTTTCATTTATAAGGCCCCGTGAGGTAAGACAAGGTACGTCAAGCTAAGTGACGTTAAACAAGCGCTTCTTGGGAGGCAACCCAAGTGTTTACTGTTTTCTTAATTTGGTAGTTTAGTGTTGCTTGAATAAATTGTTGAGTGTTGGTGTCTTGATGTTTTATATTTCTGCTGTGATTTTATCGTGGGTTTTCAAGTTCATCGTGTGTTTTCATGTGAGTTTGGCGAAGTTTTGGTCGTTTGAGCTATTTCTCATGTTTTTCACTGGTATAAATTGCATATTAGGGCGGGGCTCGAGGTGTGTAAACATGTTTAGAAATTTTCTGCAGAGCATGCAGAATTTTCTAAGGCATCCAGAGATAACACATGAGCGTGTGGAATTAACACACGCCCGTGGTTTTGTATTGCGAGCTCATCCAAAGAAGGCACAGGGGCGTGGACTCACCCCTGTGAACGACCATGCAATCATCGCACGGTCGTGCGGAATTTCCACACGGGCGTGTGAAGTCCTGCAGAGATTGGCAGACTTTCCCGAAAGCACACAGGAGCGTGGACTCGCCCCTGTGGGTGACTTTGTGAAAACTGCACGGGCGTGGGTAATTTCCGCACGCCCGTGCGAATCTCTACAGAGGAGCTCTCTTCATCCCGAGAAGTCACAGGGGCGTGCGCTTGCCCCTGTGAGTTGGGCTTGTGAATGCCCACGCCCATGCGGAATTTCCACACGGGCGTGCAGAACACTTAGCAATTTTTCTCGGATGTCCAGAGCATCCAGAGGGGCGTGCGACTGCCCCTGTGGGTCGGGCACACAGGCGTGGTTATTTTTCACACGCCCGTGTATTTGCATTCAGAGGCAGTGTGTATTTTCCCGAGAGCACACAGGGGCGTGCACCTGCCCCTGCGAAGCTTTCCTGTGGAGGTATACGGGCGTGTGTAATTTCCACACGCCCGTGCGGATGTACAGAACTCCAAGACGTGCGAGTCCTTTTAAAAGGATTATCGTTTCTCTTCACCCTACTATCCTCTAGTTGTCTGAGGGCACTTCTATATTGTTTCCCGACCTCATATCGCCAATTCGGAAGGATTTTGCTTGGTTTTCGGCCGTTTTCAAAGCTTTCTCATCTCAACTCGACGGTAAGCCCTATCTTTGATTTCCTTAGCAAATTCATGATTTTCATCGATAAAAGTAATCAATAATACTTCGTTTCTTCAATTAGAATGATTATTTATATTTAGAACGAAATAAAAGCGTTGTAATGGTGAATTTGTGGAGTTTGATGCGTGGCCGTGCGTTTGTTCACGGCCTGTGGATCCACACGGGTGTGCGGAAATTCCGCACGATCGTGTGGATTTCTGCAGCTATGTTTAATTAACTAGTTTGATTAATTCTCTTTCAATTTTTGCAGACTATGGCACCCAGGTCAAAGAAGCAAGCTGGTAAGCCTCCGCGAGATTCGTCTCCTGAGTCCGAGAGCATGAGATTAACTATCCCCGAGCATCAGGCTCGTTTCGAGTGTCTGTCGAGACTTCGGTTCGGACAGACTTGGTACTTGGACACGCATATATTGAGAGATTTGCAGCAGGGGGATGAGTTCGCTGATGAGGTTGAGGATCTCATTTCAGTGGGTGGTTGGAGGCAATTATTGTCGATTAGAGAGGCAGCCATCCGGGAGCTTACACTGGAGGTTCTGTCGACATTCGAGTTTGACAGATCCTATACGAGATTCGACGACCTCGACGTAGTTCAGTTCATAGCACTTGGACATCACTATAGTCTGAGTATCACTCAGTTTTTAGTTCGGCTTGGTTTGTACGAGGAGGCATTTACAGACACTGAGGAGTACTCTTAGTTACCGACATATTATCCTGGAGCTCTGACCCCACAGAGAGCTTACAGAGCATTATGTGGTCAGCGCCAGTATGAGCTGGGGGTGTCCAAGGCCACATACTTTCCCGACCTGGTTACCGATATCTACATGCCATCATGAGCAGGTCGGTGAATGACCGTGGTGATAGCACTGGCGTTCTTAGCCGGCAGGAGCTTCTGTACTTGTATTCGATGATGCATCGCATACCAATCCATCTAGGGCACATCGTCGCTGAGTACATTCGACATCAGGGCCAGTATGCCAAATTGGGAGCTATCTTCTCAGGTCCATACATTACGAGATTAGCTCTGGGTATGGGTCTCTTGGGCGCGATTCGTGGGGCTGAGAAGACGAGTACACCTGCGCCCCTGAGCCTGGAGACGATGAGATTGATGGGCATGGTCCATAGGGCTCAGACAGGGGTTTATGCTCTGGTTCTACTGGTCCCAGAGATAGCCGAGGAGGAGGGCGATAATGCCGAGGCTTCCCAGCCTGCCCCTGAGCCTCAGTCAGCACTTATGGAGACCGAGGTACCTCTGGTGATAGAGGACCCACCCCCCGTGCGGATGTTTTCACCATCTCGAGCCCAGGATCGCTTTGAGAGCCTCGAGAGCTCTGTGGGGGTGATACGGACAGAGGTAGCAGAGGCCCGAGTAGAGATTGCTGACATTAGGGTTGCACACCGCACAATATACGGAGTTCATGGCACATTTCGACATATTACAGCAGATCTTAGAGCGAGACGTCGGCTCTTCATTTGTCCTGCGGCCGAGGACTCCTCAGTCCCCCTCAGTTTCTCCAGCACCTCCATCCCCTATTCCGGCACCAGATGACCGACCATGTACTTGATCACCAGCAGCAGGGGCAGCAGACCCAGAGCGCGACATCGACACTTGATTTTATTTTCCTCATCTTTTATTTCCGCATTTTATTTTGGACTTGTGTACTCAGAAAGGACTTTCCTTCTGAGTTTATTTTGTATCTCGAGTTGTATTCATTGTCTCATCTTTTATATACTCGAGATATTTTTGTTTTTAGTGAGCTTCATTGAACCACCTCGTGTATGCGTGCAGATGGTCTTGTCATCATGGGAATTGAGACTTTCTTATGGGCACGGCCATGGTGTTTCGGCACTTGGCCGTGTGAGCTTTACAACCCATTGGAACAACACTCCCAAGGACTTAGCTCCATCAAATGCAACACTAGGAGTCATGGGAGTATTGTTTTGATTGCTTCTCCCACATTTGAATCCGATTGATTTACATTATGAATGAGCTTGCATGTGTACATTGGGGACAATGTACAACTTAAGTGTGGAGGAGAGTTTCATAGTGCACACATCTCTTTTATACTAGTTTTGATTGATATACATGCTTACATAGCCAATGGCGGTTCACCTTAGTTGCATTGATTGTATTCTTGAGTTTAGGAGAATTTTTAACATTGAATGTTTTCATGCTCTAGTTTTTGCTTGAATTTCTAGGAATTTTTGCCCGATTGACACTCGTTGCACTACTCACTCCTTGAACTCTTTTGGAAACTCATGTTTGATGTATAAGGGACTAGTTTTAGTTGTTTCTTGTGTTAATTCTGAAAAAAAAAATGGAAAAATGAAAAGAAAGAACAAAATAGTTTTGTTGTTTAGTTGTGCTTGTTGGGTGGAAAGAGCTACAACCTATGATGTATGAAGCTACTCTCATAAGTCGGATACTAGTTATGCCCTAATGAGAGAAAGAGCTATCTCATGGGATGTGTTAAAGCTACCACCCCGGTAGAAAGAGCTACCACCTTAAAAGTGTGAAAACCACCTTAGTGGTCGCTTTGGAAAGGGCTACCTTAGAGGATGTGTGAAGCTACTAACCTTTTTGAATTTTTGTTACCTTTTGTAGATAAATAAGTCCCTTATACGTAGAAGTTTGAGGAGTATACTTTGGGTTGACTTGAGTGGGTTCACACACTTACACGATTTCGGATTTGTTGTCCTTTTTTATTCAAGTTTTTAGCTAGAGCATTGATTTTTCGTATTTAGTGTTAAAATTTCCCGTACTTGTAGAATGCACTCTTTGTATGCGTTGGTGAACCTAAGGCCAAGCACTTCCAATATTTCCTTCGTCTATGCTTTAATGTTTTGATTTTTGCTTGAGGACAAGCAAAAAGTTAAGTGTGGGGGAGTTTGATAAGTGCTTGTGCGATAAGAATGCGAAGCGTTCTTTCCTTGTGTTGAGCATTACTTTTCTTGGGTTTTAACGCTAATATGGGTGTATTTATGTTACTTTCATGCAGGTAGGGTTGTGAGGCCGAATATGAGAGAAAGAAGCCAATGTGGGTCGTAATGCACCAATTTGAAGGAAATCTTCCTAAGGTTCAAACGCGAAAACACAGGTCGGGTTCGAGATGCGGGAATGTGTACCAACCTCCTCGTATTCGAGTTAGCACAACTATTTGGAGGGGCACAAAGGCAGTCACGTTCAAGCATTCTGATTTGGGCATATAGAACAAGATATCCACTAACATGTCCGTTATTGAAGAAGCAAAGCGATCCACGACGTAAACGTGTGCTCGTTTGCGTTACCTCGATGAAAGCATGGATTCGGGAGTATTTTGGGTGTACTGTAGCAAAAATACTATATCAGCACTGGTCACAGCCGGCCGAGAAAACAGGAAAACAGAGAATCCACACGGGTGTGTGGAAATTCCACACGCTCGTTTGAAAATCCACAGGGGTGCTCGCACGGGCGTGTGAAATCCCGATTCCATCCCTTTAAAAGCCGATTTCTGCCCTGATTTCAGCATTTTTTTCTCCATCTTTTCCCCAACTTGAGAAAAGGTTGCAGCTAGGATTTTGAGAAGTATTGGCTAGTGCTTTGTAGAGGTTCTACGGCTCCGACATCGCGCGCCATTTGGAAGAAGGTTATTGGGAGAGCTTTCTTCGGCACCGATCCGGCGAGGTGTATCCTAGGCCGGACAAAGGGACCTTTGCGACGAGTAGAGGACTCTCCACAAAACCATCGCCATGACTAACGAGGGGGTTTCTATGGATGCTTTGTTTTTACATTTGATTTCATTGATTGTATCTAGCTTCATGGAGAGCTAAACCCCTAGTCCGTACTTGGGTATTTGTGAACCCTAGGATGTATTCGTTTCATTGAATCTCTTTATTATGCTTTCAATTAATTGATGTTTATTGTGAGTTCCAATCTTGTATGTTTGACTCTATGAATACTTCCCTAGAGTGACACTAGGGTTGAGAGTTCTTCCTAGTAACTCTTGTGAGTGAGTGACACACTATGAGAGTTAGACAAAGCTAGATTGAAGAGGGTTGAGAGGGTGAGTCGAGAGGTAGCGAAGCGTCCCCTTTCCCCTCCGGTGTGATCTGTCCTACCTCCACGTTCCAAGAGTTCTTTGCGGCCATAGTAGAGTGAATGGGCTAAGAGATGACCTTCCGCTGGGGCTTAGTTACGAGTGCAACGGAGTGAAGCGTTGAAGTGATTTTAGCATCTAGGGCTTAATTGTGGCTAGGGATCTTTCACCTAGACCAAAGGGTTAGGTCTATACATAGGAATAGGGTTTATCATTTGGAATCCCTAGAGCTCATTACAATTCTATACGAGTGCGAGGTGTTGAGATTATACGATTTCTCCTCCGGGACATGTATGGAGTTAGGCATGGTTGACCTTAGATTTGGGACTATACAATTAAGGATTTCCAGGACTCACTAATGCAATAATTAGGAAAGCATAATAGAGGTTTATTGCACTTAAAACGATTGTCCTAGGCGGAACAATATCAGGGTACCCCATCTTTATCGATTGCCTTACCTTCTCCTTTACTTATGCTCTCTTTCTTGTTGTTTTACTTTTGAGAATTGAATCTTGTCACACATATCACTATTCATCTTACATATTAGTTAAGAAACAACTCAAGTGTCTTTATTCCCTACTCTCTGTGGATACGATACCCACTCATCTGGGATTATTACTTCGACACCCGTACACTTGCGGTTTACACGCATATACGGACGTGTCACAAACACAACATCTTATACCTATTTACCATGATATCTTCTATTATGATCTCTTGCTCCACAAACCCCACAAGTGACTTTGCCTCCCCTGTTTGCCACCTTTCCCTTATTGAACCGAATGGTATTTTCATCAGCCTCTTTCCTTCTTAGTAATATTTTCCTTCCTCTATTCTTGTTCACGTGCATAGGTAGTATCATGGCTTGATGTTCAGCTGTAGGCTAGGAAACCCTGTCATGTGTGGGGTTTAAGGTGTGCCCATAAGTATCTAAATATATGCCTACACTGTAACACTCATGCAAACGATTTTCGGGTTTTCCTTTGTTATGATATATCATAAACACTGCGTGTGTGTAAGGCACACCTGTTAGCTGCCAAACCCTACAAGAATAGTTGCACTCATCTTTATCAACAACAAACTGTCCCCCAATGCCCACGACTTGATACTTGGACCCCCCTGACCAAGTTGTAGTATAAAGAGAACTCTGTTGTTTGTATTTCTCTAATGTTTTTAGAATTTTAGGGCAATGAGTGGTTTTACAATTTTTCATAGAATCCCTCCTCCTTTGTATTCTAACCATCAATTGAGTTCTAATCATTTCATTCAATGATACTATACATTTTGTCCTTGCCTCAAGAATTTGGCCATTAAAACACTCACATAAGTTGTTCAATAATATGTCACACTTAAATTTAGGCTGGAAATATGCCCTACACCAGTGCTTTGGATCTATTTTTCTAAGGTAATCAAAGGCTCCTTGAGACATAATAGCCAAAGTATTCATTTCTCTATCAAATGCTGTTGGGTAAGTAGCCCTTGCACATCTCCACATTTGGTCTTTAAGTGACTTTCCTCTAAAGATTTTCCTAAAGTTACTGTGGATGTGCCTCACACAAAATCTATGTTCACTAGCAGGAAACAACTCATTTATTGCACTAATTAATCCCTAATTTGGACACACCATCCCCACAAGAAAAGAAAAACAAAATAATATATGAATCAGTAGTCAGTGATTAAACTAATGAAACACAATATCAGTTGCCAGCTTCTACACATACCTTCTATCTGTCACTCATGAAGGCCCAGTTTTGACCGTCTGTAATCATTAAATCTTCAGATAACAGCTGCAAGAACCATACCCAATTTTCCATGTTTTCTTTATTAACAACAGGCCATGTTATAGGATAAATGGAGTTGTTAGCATCTATGCCCACTACAATCAATAACTGGTCTCCATATAACCCTTTTAAAAAACACCCATCCACAGATATAATTCTCCTACAGCCGGCTAAAAACCCACTTCTAAGAGGTGACAGACACACATACATTGCCTCGAACATGCCTTGGTCACATCTGAACTTAATTGTTGAGCTAGGGTGGGTCCTAAGTAGCTCTAGTCTGTAATCATAAATCCTTACTATCTGTGATTCCTCATCCCCATCTATTGCCCTAAGACACACATGCAAGCATACAAAAAATGAAAAGATATAAAAAGTTATTAAAAAGAATGTAATGTTTAGTAGCCACTTCCCATTAACCAACCTACCATCCAATCATCCTATAGATAATTACCTTAAGGCAATGCTTTTGGCCCTAAATGCTGTCAGCCTTGTTATTTCAACCTCTTGGTTAATCTTCACGGCCTGTACAATCCCAGCTAACTTCCATGCAGGGTCAGCCCTGAATTGCTCCATGTATGTTTTTGCAATCCAACTGGCATTCACATGACTGTTCTTATGGTCTTTCCCACACTCATGCTTCAACACACCTGATTTAATATGAATAGTTGTTCCATTCTTTGCCATTGGGGAGGCCCGCAAATAGAATGGACAACCTTTTGCATAATAAGCCTTGCATCTGGTTTTTGTGTTGGGCCTGAAGTTCATGACATATCTGTTTTTAATCCCAAAATTTTTCACTGCCTCTTTGAATTGTTTAAAGTCTCTGAATTTCATGCCAATCTTGAAGTGAGGGTTTCTCATGTCAACTTCGTCATTAAACTCTGCAAATGATGGTCTTGATGATCTCACCCCTTCTGAATCAGTTGATGAACATGAATGTAGCACATCAGAGTCTTCATTATCAAACTGTAATGTGTCTGTATCACCCAAATCTGGTTGTTCTTCACTAGTCACAGTTACTAGAGCATTAGACAGGCATTGACCTCCATTTGTTTCATCATCAGAATCATCATCAAAGTTGTAGTCTGATTCATCAAAATCAATTTCGTCATCAACCTTTTTCCCTTTTCCTAAACTCCCCATCAATATCTCTTCCAAGTCATCTTCTTCAGGAACTTCATCCTCATCAGAAAATTCTACTGATGTAGCAGTATTACCACCTGTCCCATGTGTGCTACCACCAGCTTCACCATCCATACCCATGTTTGCTCTATGTAGGCACCCCCTATCTCTAACATCTATGCGGACATGAGTATTTCTTGAGGAATCCATGGACATGGCCATTGTGAGAGCATCTAAGTCTGTTATAATTTCCTTGAAATTCCTACAATCACTATTTACATCCATCCACCATATGCTACACCCTTCTACAGCTATGTTCAATTGTTGAGCCATGTTTAGGATCTCAATCTTTGATATCTAATCTGCACAGGCAAAGTCTACATCCCTACATGCCTCTCTACTCCATTTAGAAATGTAATGCATCTTAATTGTAAATAAGTCTGCTTCTGGTACTGAAATTAAATCCAATAAATCACTTAAGTTACTTGCACTCCAAGCTTTAACCTAGATGATAAAGTCCCATAGTTGCATACTAAACTCAATTAGATAAAAAAAATAAATCATGGCCATGAACAGAAAAATAAAAAGAAAGGTTTTCAAGTAGGAATCATTGTAGAAGAATAATTCAGAACTACATAACCTACAAAAATTAAACTAGAAGAACACGTACAATATTCAAATAAATCCATCATCTAGGCATACAAATGGACATACACATTAAAAGAATTAAATGAACTCAAGTACATACCTAAAGGCAGGAGAAATAAATTCAAACAACACCACATGCACAATTAAAATAAATACCTAATTTCACATTCTTCAATAAGAACATAAAACTCAATGTAGGATAAAAATTCAAAAGGGTTTTGATGATGGAACTTAGGTTCGTGTTCTCCAAGTCAAGGTGCAATGTTCTCTGTACCAAAGGCATGGAGTAATTGGACCAGGCCAGGCCTCAAAACTAGTGGCAAGTCGAACTGGTGACTTTATACGAACTATAAACCCTCTTCCAAATCATCACTCAGCATCAATGAACACATGAACATCATGAAAGAATTAAATGAATAGAACTAAATAAAAATTAAGCAAACACATTGCTTAAACTGCACATTCTATTCAATTTAAGACAACATAAAAATCAATTGACAAAATTATAATTTAACAACACTGCACACACCACACACTTCATAAAATAAATTTAAACCATCACAAGTACATATCCACATTGACATTCACAACAAATTTTAAAAACCCTGCAAATAAAAATTCTCTTTGAAAGTGTTATGAATGCCACCAACCCATTATACAATGGGCATGAAAGAAAATTCATTGTAGAAGAAAAATTCAGAAGGGTTTTCAAGAAGGAAAAAATTCTGAAAAAAAATTCAGATCTACATAACTTACAAAAAATAAACTAGAAGAACACATACACTATTAAAATAAATCCATCATTTGGGCATACTAATGGACATACACATAAAAAGAATTAAATGAACACAAGTACATAACTAAAGGCAGAAGAAATAAATTCAAACACCACATGTACAATTAAAATAAATCCCTAATTTCACATTCTTCAATAAGAACATAAAACTCATTGTAGAATAAAATTTCAAAAGGGTTTTGATGATAGAACTTAGGTTCGTGTTCTCCAAGTCAAATGCAATGTTCTCTGTACCAAAGGTATGAAGTAGCTGGACCAGGCAAATCGAACCGGTGACTTTATATGAACTATAAACCCTTGTTCAAATCATCACTTAGCATCAATGAACACATGAACATCATCAAAGAATTAAATGAACAGAACTACATAAACTACAAAAATTAAAATACAAGAACACATACACAATTAAATTTAAACCATCCCAAGTGCATATCAACATTGATAGGGCAGAAAAAATTTTAAAACCCCTGCAAATAAAAATTCTCTTTGAATGTGTTATGAATGCCACCAACCCATTAGAAGGCTAACGGTTTGAGTACATGCTTTAGGGCTCAAAAGCCTCATTAGCCCGTAGCTCAGGTTGCTCTTAAGCAACAAATGGGAAGGTACCATCCTAGCACATTCAAAGGTTAGCACACACACTTAATAAAAAAGGCATATACAATGGGCATGAAAACAAAATTAAGCAAACACGTTGCTTAAACTGCATAATATATTCAATTAAAGACAACATAAAACACTGCACACACCACACACTTTATAAATTAAATTTAAACCATCCCAAGTGCATATCAACATTGATAGGTCACAAAAAATTTTAAGAACCCTGCAAATAAAAATTCTCTTTAAATGTGTTATGAATGCCACCAACCCATTAGAAGCCGAACGGTTTGAGGACTGGCTTTAGGGCTCAAAAGCCTCATTAGCCCATGGTTCAGGTTGCTCGTAAGCAACAAATGGGAAGGTACCATCCTAACACATTCAAAGGTTAGCACACACAATAAAAAAAGGCATATACAATGGGCATGAAAACAAAATTAAGAAAACACATTGCTTAAAACGCAATCTATTCAATTAAAGACAACATAAAACAATGCACACACCACACACTTTATAAAATAGACAAATCATTACCAAAACATCACAAGGAAAATAGACAAACCATTACAAACTTATCAAGATGTAAAGAGAGGAAAACAGAGAAACCAGTAGAAAACAGAAACTTTCGAGTTCAAATTCAATACATAACTTAAACTTTTAAATAACAAACGGATGAAAAGAACATATACAATGCCATGAAAAGATAAATTCAGCAAAGACATTGCTTAAGCTTAAACTGCACATTCTATTCAATTAAAGACAGAATAAAAATTAATTGACATAATTATAATTTAACACACTTCATAAAATAAAACCAAAGACATCACAAGGAAAATAGACAAATCATTACAGACGGATGAAAAATAGAGACCTTTAAACCCCAAATTCAGTACATAACTGATTATTTAACAAATAACAGACAAAACAGTGGAAAACAGAAACCTTCACCCCCAAATTCAATACAAAACTTATTATTTAACAAACAAAACTGTGGAAAAATCAAATTCTGAACTCCAAATTCTAATTAAATCCCAGATAAAGCAAAAGAGATTTTAAAACATAAATCTCACACTGATTGAAACCTTTCAAAACTGCATCCAGAATAAAATAAATAAATACTTAAACATCATACTTACAATATTCTAGTGCTTCTGCTCCCGCAGCCCGAACCTCACAGTCAATCGACATCAGTCCCAGCTTATCCTTGAACCTCCTTGAACCTCTTTCTTGGTATGCAAGATGCTTCCTAGAGCTGCAAAGATTAAAAGAAGGACATTAGTGTTTGCACGAAGGGTACGGGGAAAACAACTCACCAAACTAATGACCGTCGAAGGAAGACAAACCTAACTGGACGTGCAAGGGAGAAGAAGTGTTGGCCGAGTAGGTGGCTGCTCAGCTTGGGAGATGAGTATGGGGGACCTGTAAGGGAGAAGAAGTGTTTGGTTAGGGGAATACTACAAGGGCTTTAACATGAAAAGAGGAAGAAGGCGGGGAGCTGCTTGCCTTGGGAGATGACTATAGGGTTAGGATGAGCATGGGTCACCGCTCTATGGGAGAAGATGGTGACGTCAGGGTTAGGGTTTCGTTAGGGTTTGGCTTGGGAGATAAGTGGTCGCCGCTCTGTGGGAGAAGACGGTGGGGTTAGGGTTAGGGTCTCGTTAGGGTTTGGCTTAGGAGATGAGTGGACGCCGCTCTGTGGGAGAAGATGGTGGGGTTAGGGTTAGTGTCTCGTTAGTTTGGCTTGGGAGATGAGTGGCCGCCATTTTGTGGGAGAAGACGATGGGGTTTAGGGTTAGGGTTCGACTGAACACAGGGCTTTTATTCACAAGCTGATGTGGACAGGCTGACGTGGACAAGTCTGCTGACGTGGAGTCTCCAACTCAGATTGACGACGTGGCTGGGCATGCTGACTGTGTTTTTTAGGGCATCCACGTTAGCAGCATGGATGTGGTCACTCGCGGGTAACCTCCCTATGAAACAAAATTAAAATTTAGTAACCTTAATGATACAAATTAAAACTTGGTAACCGGAAAAAAATAAGTTCAAAACTTAGTGACCTATCAAAAAATTAATCCGAGTAAACAAACGTGAAGACACAAGTTGTGCTTAAAAACATGTGAATGTGTGCCAACCTCTGTTGTGTTTAAAGAAATATGCAAATTGGAGTGGCACAAAGGCAGTCACACTCATGTGTTCTGACTTTTGCAAAGCTATCAAGATTGTCGTCAAATGTGTTTTTATTTGAAGATGCAACGCAATCTACAACGTAGATGTGTGCCCATTTATGTTGCCTCAATGAAGAGTGTGGATTCAGAAATATTTTTTGGCGGAGACTGAGCAGGTACTTTAGCAAATCAATGTAACAATTTACTGTAGTAGTTACTGTTTACAGGCTATAGAAAATTGATTTCCTGGAGATTCACATGGGCATGGAAATTCCACACGCCCGTGTGGATGCCTGATTCCAGCCCTATTTAAGTCGCGATTTCGGCCCGATTTAATGATCCATTTTCCCAACTTTTGGCTATCTTTTCTCCATCTTTGGAGGCGCCCGTGGCTAAGGTTTAGAGAGGCTTTGGCTAGGCTTTTGGAGGGGTGTACGGCCTTCGATATCGTTTTTCCTTCGGAAGAGAGTTATTGGGGGAGCTTTCATCGGCACCAATCCGGTGAGGTATGCCCTACGCTTGACAAGGGGATTTTTGGAGAAGACGCGACCACTCCACAAGACCATCGGCACGAACACCAAAGGGGTTTTATCCATGGATTGCATATTTCTACTTTTTATTTCATTATTGATTGTATTTTGCTCCATGGAGAGCTAAACTCCTAGTGGGTACTTGGACTTGTAAACCCTAGGATGATGTTGTTTCTTTGACCTTTTATTATGCTTTTTTTAATTGATGTTTTAATTGAGTTCCAATCTTGAATGCTTGTTGAGTTGATATTCCCTTAGAGTGACACTAGGGTTGAGAATCGATTTTGGTAATCTTTGTGGATGAGTGACACACAATGAGGGTTAGACAATACTGGATTGGAGAGAGTTGAGTGGGTGAGTCGAGAGGTAGCGGAATGTCCCATTTCCCCTCCGGTGTGATTTATACCTCCATGTTCCAAGAGTTCATTGCGGTCACAGTAGAGTGAAGTGCTAAGAGACGAACTCCACTGGGGCTTAGTGCACAAGCAAGAGAGTGAAGCGTTGAAGTAATCCTTAGTATCTGGGGCTTAATTATGACTAGGGGTCTTTCTCTTGGACCAAAGGGTTAGATCTATTTTAGGGAATAGGGTTTATCACTTGGAATCCCTAGAGCCTAAAGCAACCTAACACAGTGTGAGGTGTCGAGATTGAGAGATTTCTCCACCGGGGCATAGTGTAGGGTTAGTCACGGTTGACCTTAAGTTTTGGGACCATGTGTTTAAGGATCTCCATGACTCATTATACATTATTAGTTAGGAAACATAATGATTGGTCTTGCACTTGAAACAACAATCCTAGGGTGGGTAATGTCCGGGTGCCCCATTTTTCGTCGATTGCCTCTCTTATCTTTTATTTGCACCTCCTTCTTCTTTTCTTAATTCTATTTGCATTGATTATTGTTCACATCACTATTAATTCATTCTCGTTCTAGCTAAATAGCAATCTTTGTGTTTGTAATCACTATTCTCTAAGGATTCGACTACCCACTCACCGGGGTATTATTACTTTGATAAACCCGTGCACTTGCGGTACACACGTAAAAAGGCGTTGTCAGAGGCCTCTAAGCATAGGAACAAGGTGAGATTGCTTGGTTTTAAGTTTTCTGATTCAAGAATAATTCAGAAAATGCGAGTTATACTTCGTGAAAGATTTGAGGCTGATGAGTGAATTTCATATCGTATTTTATTTACCTCAAATTTATGTTTTTCCTATCTTTTAGGATTATTTGTGTATATTCCAAAGCTATTCCGGGTATGCTATTGTTGTGCAGAATGACAGGTTTAAGAATAAAGGAAGAATTTTCAAAGCAAAAATCGGCAAAAGAACATCAATTTCTAAGTGTTCGAGAAAAACACGGCCTAAGCACAATTGTGCTTATTGTAGTCATTTTCTACCAAATTCCCGAAAAAAGCACGACGTGAACACGACAATACTTAAACCATGCTTAGCTTGAAAAGTGCTTTTTAAGCCCAAATTTAGGGCAATTGGGGAAGCTTTTGGACAAGGTTTTCTTCTCCACTTCTAGACAATCGAAATAGGCCATGAGCAATCTTCACCACACTTTTTAGGGAGATCAAGGCAAAGTTGAAGGCACATTGAGAAGTGAAGTTTAGTTGCTGAAGAAGTTCCTTGGATCACATTTATGGGGATTTTGCTTTGGCGAGGGAGTCATGAATTCTTATTGTTTTGTATCTCTTCCTTTTTCTCATTTGCATGAACCTATTGAGGGGCTGACCATTAACGGGGCCCCGAGTTTATGAACCATGTTGCTTAGTGTACTTTGATTTATTTGTTTTCAATGGCTATGGAGTTTTATTTCATTCTTATGTTAAATCTTATGTCATATAACATGATATGCTTGATTTGCGTAGTTGTAGTTGTAAAACTTGACGTGTGTCAATTGCCATACTTGTAATTGCTTTATGTAATTGCAAAACTTGATGTGTATGAGGGTCATAGTTACAATTGTAAAACTCGATATATTTGAGAGCCATAGATATGACATTACTCATGAGCACACTTAAGAACTGTAAAATTTACTTGATAATCATTGGAAGCAAGTTAGTACACTAATGCACTTGGGAATGAGTCCGGGGCATTACTTCTCTTTTTTGCAAGAACTCAGTCTTTGTCCACCTATCCTTTCCATCTTTCTCCCTTTCCTTACTCTTGTTTTAATCATTTCCAAACCACTATTGACCAGCTAGAGATTAGAAGAGTAGTTACTACTAGAAGTCCTAGTCCTTGAGGTTCAACAACCCTTTCCCTCACAGGGTACCACTTTATTATATGTTATGATACGTGCACTTGCGGAAAGTATAAATCAAGTTTTTGGCTCCGTTACTAGGGGCTGGCAACTTTTCGGAAAGTTAAGAATCTAGTGATCTAGCCATTGTTTATTTTGTTCATAATTTGTGAATATCTTTTTTTTCGTATTATCATTCTTTTGTATATATCCTTTGTTTTGTTTTCTTATCTGGTTTTTGGTTCATGTTATTACTTTTCAATTTTGAAGGAACAAGTGTATTATCTGAGGGAGTTCCTCATCTCCATTGGTAAGCCTCAATTTTTTTTATAAATAGTTGAGGCATGTTAATCTAAGAGATACTGGGTCAGTGGAAGTGAGTATTGTGGTAGAGCAAGAAGAAGAAATTACCAGGAATCAACAACAAGGAGCTGGATCTAGTATTATTCGTCTTCTTGTCGCGGCGAAAAACTTCGAATTGAAGCCAAACTTTGTTCAGATGGTGCAACAGATGTGCCAATTTGATGGGTTTCAAGACAAAGACCCATATGAGCATTTGAAAAATTTCTTTGAAATCTATGACACATTCAAGGTGAGCAACATGTCTGTCGATGCAGTTCGTCTGAGATTGTTTCCCTTTTCTATGCAAGGAAGAGCCAAACGGTGGCTAAGTTCCTTGCCTTATGGGTTGATCACTGCTTAGAAACAGTTGGCCGAAAAATTTCTAACATACTACTTCCCACCTGTGAAAACCACCTAAAGTTGAGAAGTGATATATCCTCCTTCCGGCAAATGGAGTCCGAGTCCTTATACGATACTTGGGAAAGGTACAAGGAGTTGTTGAGAAAATGCTCACAACACAGTATAGCGGAATGGATGCAAATCCATATTTTCTACAATGGGCTAAATATTTCAACAAAGCATATGCTTGATGCAGCATTCGGGGGTTCTCTGTCCAGTAAGCAACTTAGTGCTGTACAACTATTGATCGAAGAGATGACAATTAACTAGTATTAATGATATTCCGAGAGGAACAAGCCGGTTAAGGCGGCAAGTATTTATGAAGTGGATGCCATCATCACTTTGGCAATTACGAAGAGATTGGATGCATTACACTCACCTTCTCAGCCTCCATTGATGAGTTGTGAGAGTTGGGGTTCCCAAGCAGGTCCAAGTTATCCTCTTACTGATTCTAGTGCCCGGCAAGCAGAACAGATTGACTATGCTGGTCATAACAGTTGGTACTTGAATAATCCGTACAGCAACACCTACAATACAGGGTGGAGGAACCAACTTTTGGTGGAGTCAGCAAGGATTGAATCAGGGTATACGGCAACAGCCAAGGCCACCTCAGCCTCAGGTTTCGCCTCCAACCCCTTCAAACGATTCTACTCCATCCATTGCGGTGCTTCTTACTTGATACATCAAGGATAATGAGGTGCATTTGTCAAGACATGAAAAGATGATGAGGAATACCAATGCCACTATAAAAAATCTAAGAAATCAAATAGCTCAAATGGCCAAGACAATTTCGGAGCAACTTCCGGGTTCCCTGTCTAGCAACACTGAAATCAACCCAAAGGAGTCTTTGAAGGTTGTCACTTTGAGAAGTGGCAAGGAACTCTCATCTCCTATAGAAAGAGCCCGAAGTTGACGTTGTTGATCCACAACCAAGAGCAAAGCAATCAATGCACAATCATTCCAATGCTAAGGTTGATAGCGGGAGAAGACAATGGAAAAGGGGTTAAATTTCCTGCATATTAACCAAAACTCCCTTATCCCGCCAAAGTAAAAAAAGGATCAACAAGAGGTGTAATATAAGAAATTCCTCGATGTGTTCAAGACATTACACATAAATGTTCCATTTATTGAAGCTCTTGCATAGATGCCGAGATATGTGAAATTTTTGAAGGAATTGCTCACAAACAAGAGAAAACTGGAAGAAGTGTCCACTATGACACTTAGTGAAGAGTGTTTGGCAATCAGCACGAACAAGCTTCTAAAGAAGAAAAAAGATCTCATGGGATTTATTGTCCTTGCACTCCAGCCTTGTAGATGAAAAGACACTTGACGATCTTGGGGCTGTTGGGCTTATTCCTTTCAATGCCAATAAGGATACTTGTATTAGGGCATTTCATTTATATTATATTATACATTATATTATACATTGTTATTATTATCAATAGGCATTTATTTTGATGTTCATATAAATCTTGTGATGGTATAATAATTAGTTTTGAATATCATAGTCCATGTGTATTAAGTTAAACCTTCTACTCTTTATGGGATAAAGAGGAGAGCACAAGAAGGGTTTGGTACTTATACACTAAAATAGTTCGCAAATGGGAGAATCTTAAATTATGCCTTAAAGGTTCGTAAGGATTTATATGGTACATACTTTGACAAAGAGTTCTAGTTGAACATAATAGAATAGTTAGAGAATATGTCATAAATATATCACTTAGATTGGTGTATTCGAATATGACTCGCAACAATCCAATCACATGGGTTTTACTCTTTGACAGTCAGTGATAGGGATTGTTGGTTATGATCATATGAGTGGACCTTAGACATGAGTTAATGTACCTGTGACGTCTAGTTTGTTAATAGAGTCGTTAGGCTCAATTTACCTTTTGATAGGGCCGACCTCGAAGTATGACTATGTTAGATAAGTAGCAGTTGTGAGTGATCACAAAGAAGAAATTCGTTTTCTTGGTAGTAAACAAGTTAGTATCCCATGTGATTATAAATATATGAGATCAGAATACCTTGGCCAAGGCAGTCGAACTAATTGTGTGGGACATGAAGGGTAGTTTGGTAATCTCACCCATTATAGTTATTTGCATATGATCGAGTTCAGTGAGTTTGACAATTACCATGACTCTCACTCGGTTGGGATACAAGAACAAAAGGTTTTTACACATATGGTAATCACAATCAGAAAGATTCGTAATGATCTACTCATTCATATTCAATTGGGTTACAACGTGGGGCCACGAGACTGGCTAGGTGTCTCCCATGTCCTTTGGTAACCTCCCATTGCCAATCGGAATGAACCTAAGGAGTCGCTCTTAAAGAGATAAAGAATCAGTCTAGTTTTGACTGCAGTGGTAAAATTGCCAATTTATAATTTTACTTCATGGGATGAGTGAAATTGTAAATTGGTCTAGGGTTTTTGTCTTAAGTTTAAATTTTGATTTAAATTCGATGGAGTGGAATAGATAATCAAAATTATAAGGACTCAAAGACAAAGTGGTTTTAGTTACATTATGACTCATATTTCTAATAGAACTTCTATGGTAATATTTATCATATTATGATGGTTCATATTTTGAATAAAACTTCATAATTAAATGATGTTTATCATATTATGAAGGTTCATATTTCGAATAAAACTCATAATTGAATAATGTTCATCATGTTTTATGAAATCTCTATTAATATGACTCCTCTCTATCCATAGAATCGATCAATTAATTCTCTAGTAAGAAAAATCCCCAAGTTCTCTTTTTCTCTCTAACCCTAGCTGTTATTTGGAGAAGAAGAGGAGATTGTTTCTATATTCCAGCGTATGATCTAGAGGACTTTCGTTTCGCGCTAAGAGATTTACGACAATCCGAGGGACAAATTCGGCACATCAAAGTAAAATCATTAAAAGGGTAATTTTTTTAGGTCTTTTAATTAAATTACGGTGTTCATTAAAACAATTAGAATATATCACAAATTTATTATTATTTCCACATGCTTTTGGTGATGTTATTTAATTTTTTGAGATATTACCTAATAGGGGCAAGCATAAACCTTATGCCCTACAAAATCTTTCAGAATCTTGGGCTTGGAGAACCAAAGTCCACCAAGATGATGCTCTAACTTGCTGATAGGTCCACCTGATAACCAAGAGGGATCATTAAAGATATATTCGTCAAGATGGACAAGTTCATTTTCTGGTTGACTTTCTTATTCTTGATTTGGACGATAAGATGGTGGTTCCTCTCATACTTGGAAGACCATTCTTAGCCACATCTCAAGCCTTAACGGATGTGAAGATGGTCGAATGGTATTGCGTGTAGGGGAAGAAGAAATTGTATTCAATCTTTGGAACTCTATGCGACACTCCATGGACTTCGATGAAACAGGCTACTATGTGGATGTTGTTGATGATTTTGTTTCTGACTATGTGTAGGACACGTGGTTGAAAGATGAACTTTCTGAGCTGTTAGAATATGACCCTCCTAGCGAAGAACTGGATGAATTGGTGGAAGTGTTCCACCAAGAATGTGTTGCTACTAACACAGCTTCAACTTGGGAATCATCCAAACAAAAGTTTTCCCGCTCAAAGAAATAGTGGAAACAAGTTACCACCAAAAAGAAGAAGCCACTTATCTCACCATCAACTTTAAGAGCTAGATGAATTTGTGGAAGAAATGTTCCACCAAGAATGTGTTTCTACTGACACTCCTTTAACTTGGGAACCATCCAAGAAAATGTTTTCCCGCTCAAAGAAATAGTGGAAACAAGTTACCACTAAAAATAAGAAGCTACTTATCTCACCATCAACTTCAACTCGCTTAACTCTGAGGAATTTTTGGTGAGATCTATTTAATTGATTCTTTAGTGCTGGTGAGATCCGCAAGTGCATGGGTCGTCAAGTAATACCTCTCTCGCAAACACGAGAGGGTAGTACTCCATGGGGTCCCAAGAACTGCTATTACTTCCCCTTAGACGGTACTATCTAGTCTACCCAATATAAGTTTAAAAGAAAATAAGAAAACTAACAGAAGGCAAAACTATAAACAATCGGACTAAGGCACACCACATAAACACATTAAGGAAGCAATTAACAATGAAAGAGTGAGGTGCTCCGGCTAGGATCCCCTCAGGACTACTAAAGCTAGAAGGATGCTAGAATTATACAAGCAATAGTAGTTTTGGGCTAAAAGACATCCTAAAGTAGGTTCCCCGATGGTCACGGTGATAACCCCTAATCCCATACAAGTATTGGGCCAGAATCGCTTCCGCCCAAATCCTCATATGATTGCATTACACCTAAGAAAATCTCTAATTAGGGTCGATACTCAATACCTAGGTCCAGCCCTAATGGTTGGAAGGGTATGAAATACCCAATGGTCATGCATATTTATACATGAATCCCCATCAAGCTAAGTGAGTCTAGTACAAGGGCGATGATCACACAACCGAGTACAACGTAGAAGTTGCATCGCAGAGTTCTCATCCAAAAAAAAATCAATGATCACAAAGCTCGAACCAAAAACCAAACCAAATGCACTGGAAGTAAATCACAACATCCATACAAATGAGTTCATCCCAAGGTTCACTGGATACCCGGTGACCCTGGGAGTCTAGTTCAACATAAATAAGAGAGAAATATCAAAATACATAGGAAACATGAAGAAAACCAAAGACAACCCCTTGAAATGTTGACTAGGAGGTGGTGATAAGAGCTTGTCGAATCCGCATCAGTAAACTCCTTGATGCTCTCCTTGATTGCATTCCTCTTCTTCCCTTGAATTTGTGCCTTAGATCTACCTTCTTCTCTTGCCTTGAAGCCCTAGGTGATGATGGTGGAGAAAGGGTGTCTAAGACCCTTTTAATGAATCCATAACCCCCCTTTTTAAAAATGTTCTCGGGTCGGCTTCACGGCCTTCTTAACGGGCGTGAAGAAGCCTATTAGAGTCTCGGGAATTTACCAAAAGTTTGCAAAGTGTTACAGTAAAATGCTACATTGGTTGTTACAGTAGACTGCATAGTACTATGCATTTTTCATCCAGTTCATGGGCATCTTTATTCCCGTCAGCAAACACTTCAACGAAACCCGAGACTTTGTCGTTTCTCAAGTTCTTCGTACTACAGTAGCTGCTACAAGTGTTGCTATAGTCGGGGGCTCTAAAATGCCGTTTTTGGTGTCGTTTTCCTTCTCTTTTGTGTTGTCGAGCTCACCTAGGCATCCTCAAGACCTGTAACATGAATAAGACCTATTAAACCACATAAACAACAACAATTTATCGGTTTATACATAAATAGTATGATAAGAATACATAAAAAATACACACATTTAGGCATTTATCTAGTGCCATACTCGTACAATTGTTTTTTAGGTGGCCATGAGATGTCTCGATTTCACAAACCTCCTTGATGATTAAGAAAAGTATGTCAAGCTAGTGATGTTAAACAAACACTCCTTGGGAGACAACCCAAGATTTAGTATTTTTTTGGTTTAGTTTGTGTTTTGTTTTCATGGTATTATTGTTCTTTTTGTTGGTAGCTATTGTGCTTGTTGAAAATTTGTGTTTCTCTTGCTTTTGTTCAGAGTTTTATTGGTTTTGTAGTTCTAAGTTTTATTGATTTTGTTGTTCTTTTATTAATAAAAACACTTGTGCTTCTTATTTAGCTTGCAAAGTTGAGAAACAGAGTTATGGAATGCTTCCAGACTAAGAACAGGCAAGGCATGCTCATGTTTAAGCCGTGTAATTCTATGATTTTGAAATTTCTAAAGCATATCAGGAAGCACAGGCAAAGCACACCCATGCTTTCTAGAGAGCACGGTTTGCGCGTTTCTTTTACAGTCGTGCTTTTCAAATTTTGCTATTCCTTTCAAAGCCCGTGAAAAGCATGGCTTGGAAGCACGACTATGCTGACTTCAATCAGCTTTCCTCTTTTAAATAGAACGGATTGAGCATGCTTGAAGTCCTGGCATGCTCAAGTGCTGCCGTTTGTGTTGCACCTCTTTTACTTTAATCTTCGGCTGCCACAGGCCTATCCACTTTGTTTACTCTCTTTGTTCTTCTTTCCTTTCTGTTTTCTCATGGTTTCTAGGGTATTTTGCCTATTTCTTGCCGTTGGATAGCCATTTCTCTCGCTCATTTCTTCTTTCTTCCTCATCATCGCTATACCTCAATTTTCTATTTATTCTTTGCAAATCTTTTGCTAAATTATGTTCTAAATGCTTTGAAATGTTTTCATTTATTTTTTATGACCATTTTAGAAGTCATACGATCGAATCTTGGGCTAGAAACCATGATCTAGAACCAAGAGCTTAGGGGAAGATGATCTTCCCCAAAGCACGATTGTGCTTATTCTTAAGCATGACCATGATTCACTATCTTACCCAGGCACTTCTTGGGGAAAGCATGAGCTTGTTCCTTTGTAAAGCACAATTGTGCTTTCTCTTCAACACGACCGTGTTGCGCCTGATTCTCTAAAACTTGATCTGATTTGGTTTTGTTTAAATTATAGAGTATGCCGAGGTAGAATACTTCAGCTAGGCCCTCTTCCAAGAGGCCTTGAGGCGAGGGTCCTTCTCAGGACACTGATTTGGTGCCTATATATCACACCCAGGCACATCAAGAGTATTACACATGTCTCTTTCAACGTCATTTCAGCGAGTCGAGGGAGATTTACTCAGATGTCTTGACGGAGATGGACCTCCAGCAGGGGTCCATCAATGTATGGACAAGGCGCTAACTATTCCTCATCACCAACAACACCTACAAACAGTTTCCGCTCGAGGTGTTAGCCACTTTTGAGTTGTTACGGGAGATGGTAGGCTTCCACCGTACCGACACCATTCATTTCCAGGTGTTCGTCACCTTACATCGGATGAGCATCACCGAGTTCTCCATCGGGTTGGGTCTATATAATGTGGAGTTCGCTCGAACTCTTGCATATGATTTATTGTTGATAGCTCAATTAGGTGTAGAGTCCCAAGGAGGCCCAGAGGAGACTAAGCACTGATCGATCATATGACCCTCACGCGGTTAAAGGCTACTTCCCCTGATCCCAAGCGCTCAGGTACATTCACTTCTTCCTTAGCCATACTCTGACAGGTCGAGGAGACAGCAATGATGTCATCAGCTGCCATGACTTTGATTTTGTGCTTAGCATGGTGGATGGATTCCACCTTCAGTTGGTTTGTGAGGTAGCTATATCCATCGCCCACTAGGGGACCGACCCTCGAGTGGGTGTCTTCTTTATCGGTCTTTACATCACCAGGCTCGTTCGGGCAATGGGCATTAACATACCTCTAAGGTGTGTGAGTGAAATAACTATGCGTGAGCACAAGGGTCAATTTCCCCATGAACGGTGAGAGGCTACTATTACTTCCTTTTCACTTAATGAATAGCCTAAACGTTTATTTTCTTTCTCTAATCTACCTCTATAATTTATTACATCATACAATTGGAGAATCATTAAGCACAATTAGGAGTTGGGTGATTGTATGATAGTTATCTTGATTATTACTTATGATAGGCGTTGAGTATGATAATCATATTCTAGTATTGGATTGGGGAAATTCAAGGGCGTACTGGTCCCAATCTCTTAGCAACCAGGTCTAAACACTAAGAATTTAAGACGGAATCTCTTCCACCCCAACCTCCTATGTTTGCCTTAAGTTCGAGAAATCCACTAGAAGGGATAATTAAATTTTAATCCAGAAATCTAATCAAACCCTGATCTAGAGATCTAGCAATACCTAACCTTTAAGAGCATGTATAGATCTAACAGAGCATGTGGCTCCTAATGTGGGGGCATATCTTCCTCATTCACATTAACAAGAATATCATTCAAGCAAACATGCAATGATTCACAAAAGACTAAAAATATTTATTGAATTATCAATCAAAATGCAAAAACAATAATCGAGGGACCTAAACATACAATTCCTCTCGAATCAGTTTCTTATGGATCATAAAATAAAGCATTAAAGCAAGAGAGAGCCATAATACCAAAGAATAAATAAGCATTTAAAGAATTCCTAAACTAACTCCCTCTAATAGGTCTCCGAAGGTTGGGGTAAAAGAATCCCAAGTTTGACAAGATGACCCCGAACGCCTTCGTGCACCCTCCTCTAATGATGATCATTGGATTTTACTTGATAAACTCACTGGAATCTGCTAAAATATGCTTGAAAGTTATCTCCAGCCGCTCAAACCTCCAGAACTTTCGCCGCCCTATCTTATTCGGTAAAAGAATCTCCCTTAATTTGGAGAAACCTAGGGTCTTTATAGGATTGAGTCTGCCATGACCTAACCATGACATTGTGATGCTTGTGGTGAGTAAGTTATTACTTGGGCTCCAAGTCACGTCCTAGCACAGCTCTCTAGGCGTTGTGTGGCAAGATCACGGGCATGATAGGTTTTCACAATGGCCGTTATGAGGCCATTGTGGCTTCTATGTTGCTTCCAATGGTTCCATGTTGGCACGACTTGATAACGGCAGTGTTAGGCATGGACAACGACTGTGGTGAGGTGCCACCATGGCGTTATATGAGCCATGGTGAAGCTTGATGAGTGTCTAAATATATGTGTTTTATCATATGTATTTTATACACTTAGCATGTATTTCGTTAAGAATTGATTCACTTTTTTAACTTAATAGTGTGTTATTTACTTTGTAGGACACAGAGAAGCCACGGTGAACACGAGGACCAGATTTTGCACTACTGTAGTAGCTACGGTAGCACTTGGATGTTTTTCGAGACAGAAAATTTTGCCTAATTCGTGTGCCCTCCATACGGGGTCGCATGAAGCTTGTATGGACCCCAGTATGCTGTGGAACTTGGGGGTATTTAAAGCTTCTTCTAGGGCAAATAAAGGGACTTTTTCCTGGCCTTTAAGGCTGCCCCCACCACATCTTCTTGAGGCCTTCCAGCCATCTTTCGGTGAAGATCCTTATGGGAAATGAGCACACATCATCACCAAGTGGGAAATGAGCAAAGGAGAAGGAGTTGGAGTGAAGATAAGCCATCATCGGAAACCATTAGAGGTTTCATCCATTCAAGGAGACCAAGATCATAGTGGGAGTTTTCTTGCTTCTTTATTGTATTTTATTTCCTTGTATGTTGTATAAGTATCTCTCATCATGAGGGATTAACTTATTGTATTGTTTGAATTTGGATGGAATCTAGGGTTCATCTTGTGTAAAAACCTTGGATGTGTCATTATTTCATTTGATGGTTGTTTAAGATTCAATCTATTGTGCTTTGCAAATATTGAGATACAAATGGAGAAATCTGTAGTTCATTATTGAATTGTATTTGTCGACGTGAAAGCGTGCTTGTACTAGGTCATACATAGTGATGAGTGCACTTTGTATACATGTTTTCATAACCTAAATTCATCATTTTGCTTGTTCTCAAGTTTACTTTTATACATGAGCAGTGCTATTATGGGTATTTTTGTTATATGTGCAGAAATAGGGGGCTCAATACAATTTGGAATGAATTCGGGAAGAAAACAAGAAGATGTTCAAAAGGAGTTCAAGTACTCAAGTTTGGCATGGGATGGACACGCTCGTGTTATAGCCTCCGAAGTTCTTAGCCCAATGTGATCCAGCAAGAATTCCACGTAGAAGGACACATTCAGGCATGACACGGTCATGACACGATCGTGTCCATGCCTCCGAAAATCGTATGCCAATAGTTGTTGACACGCGTTGGGTGCCTCTGACACGATCATGTCACATCATTACACGGTCAGGACACGATCGTGCCCCTTCCACGGAACTTTCCAGGGAGAGACACTCCACTTCACTACTCTCTCCCTCGACATAACACGGTCTGGACACGATCGTGCACAGACCTTGTCGAGCACTATATCCCTCTTTATAACTCCAGTTTTTAGGGTTTCCTCTTCATCTTTGTTCAGAGATCTTCTTCTCCACCAGGAGGACTTTGACGAGGGCAAAGAGCAAGCTTATCCACACTTTCTAAGGCATAAAGGAGCGAGTTGGAGACATAACGGAAGTGATGTTAGCACACGGACCTCAACATTGGAGGCAAATCTCAAAGATAAGGGAGTCATGTCTTCTTTCATTAGATCTAGTTTTATCTCCTTTTTGTTGTACCCACCCATGAGGGGCTAACCGGCCACGGTTCCCAGGGGTGGGAACTTTGTACTTTGTATGCTTAAGCACTTTCACTCTTCATGATTTACAAAGTTTTTTTGGTTCTTGTGTTTAGTCTTGTGTTGGCATAACTTGATGTATTTAATTTGCATAGTTGTTGAGGTAAAAAACGATGTGTGGATTGCCATAGTTGTAGTTGCCTTGTGTGATTGCAAAACTCGATGTTCATGAAACCATAGTTACCTTAGCAAAACTCAGTGTGTTTGAGAACCATAGATTCTACATTGCCTTGGAGCACACACTAGAACCCAAGAATGTACCTGGTAAACCTTGAGAGTGAGTGAGCATTATCGAGTGCAAAGGGAACATCCTGGGGTGTTGTTCTCTTCTATTGACACTCTATCTAATTAATTGCCTTTATCTCTATCTTTTCTCTTTTCCTTTTTCCCTTTTAGGTACTCCTTTATTTTATTCAATTCTATCACCTATTCATTTTTCAGTAGAGATCAATGTTAAGCGAGTATTTTTAGCCCAATCCCTGATGTTCGACAACCCTACCCCTCACGGGGTACCACTTTAGTACTTGTGGGCAACCCATGCACTTGCATAGAACACATCACATAGATTGAAAGGGGATACTTGTGCCTACATGTCAAGAGATCGGGTGTTGGCAGCCCTCTATTGCTAGGTTTAAGTTGAAGATAGTAGGTTTACTCCTATTAGAGATTTCCTTGAGTTCATTGCAATCGTAGGTGGTTTGATCCGGAATTCTGATTAACACTCGTATGGGATTAGGGGTTAGCAGCCAAGAGATTGGGGTTAACCTATTTAAGAGATCTCTAGGTCTTAACTACAGTCATTACATCTTTATTAGGGGATGGGGATGGGTGTATTTCATTTATTAGGGCCAATGTTTACATGCTAGTGTTACCTATTATGGCTTTATTCATTCTTGTAAGATTCTTCCGGTGGATAAGGATGGTACGGGCTACTCTTATAGCTCGCGGGCTTCAGAACCGCATTCGTAAGCCTACTACGACCACTGCCTTTGCCCTTGACTCATCACCTATTACAGCTGCCTGTTAGAGATCACCTCGGACACCTCTAGTCCGAGACTCCTCTAGCTGTACCACACATGCCACATGCTGCACTATTTCTTTCAGGTGCCTACAGAGGAGTGTGGTCTAGATCGCCGAGCACCTCGATGTTCATCTGTCACCCCTACCAGCATCTCAAGTTGGTCCTCCTCTTCACGTGGGGGTCGACACAGCTGACCTTGAGGGATCCGATTCTGCCACTAACATTGAGAGCAACGTATTTTGATTTATTTTCAACTACATTCTTTGTTATGTACTTTATTTTAAGACTTGTATTTCTGGACATGTATTTGGTTCAATTAGCAAAGGGATCCCCCTACTAAACTGACATTTTGGTTTGTTTGATTTCAGTCTTTATTTTTTGCATTTTGTTTGTGTTTATTTTATCTTCTTTCGCTTGAGCTTTACTTGTATGCCTTATTCTATATCTTCGGATTTGTGTGGATGAATGGAATTTGGAACACAAGTTGAGAGCAACAACATCACTCTCACGTTAAAGGAAGTTCCAATAAACTCCTTCCTCTTTTTATTAGTCCTTAATTTTATTCTATCATGCATGTTTATTTGTACATTGAGGACTATGTACAGTTCAAGTATGGGGTAGGGTTTTTCTTTTTGCTTATTATGGTGATTACAGGATTTAGGATGATCTATGATTGGTTTTGATAGAAATTCCTAAGTCTAGGGGGACATGTGTGTGTTAGTGTCCTTATTTTCAACCTAATTGTAGACTCCCTCTTGCTTTGGAAAACCTAAGTTCGGTCATGTCACACAAACTTTGGAGCTACTTGTATTTAGGAATAAAACCTAGCTTAGAGACCTAGGTTTGAGTACTTTTATGTTTAAAAGAAAAATGGAAAGTCGGATTCCTTTAAGGATGCCCTAATAGTTTTTTATAAATATTGTGTAAAAGATGGTAGAAAGGGCTATCACCTTAGAATAGTGAAAACACTCTTTAGTACTCGAATTTTGGGCATTACAAGTGTACATTTGATGACCTATTGGGAGAAATGGCTACCTCTAGGGTGTACTAAGCTACTACTCATTTAGTGAGTTAGGAATAAGGTCTGTTTGGACTGGGTCAATCCAAAAATACATGGGGCACACAACTTAGGGTTTATCACACACACACACACACAAGGATTTAGAGATAAGAGTGATGTCTTTTATTTGAGCATTCTTGATTTTTACACTAACCACCAATGGTCCATGTTTACTATGGAATTTTTTATTCTTATGAGATCAGGGGTTATGCACTCATATTCTTTTTGAGAGAGCTGACAGAAATTACTTGAGGACAAGCAATGATTCAAGTGTGGGGGTATTTGACAAGTTCATTTCATATTATATTTTATTTACCTCTAATTTACATTTTTTGTATCTTTTAGCATTATTTGTGTATATTTTGGTGCTATTCCAAGTATTTAGTTGTTGTTGTGGAGAATGACAGGTTTTAGAACAATAGAAGAGGTTTCAAAGAAAAAATTGGTAAAAGAACATCAATTTCTAAGTATTTGAGATAAGCATGGCCTAAGGACGGCCTAAGCATAATTGTGCTTATTGGCCATGCTTATTGCTGGTTTAAGGAGGATTGAGTAACAATGCAAGCAAGCATGGGTGTACTCCAAAGGGAAGCACGGTTTTTCTGCTCCTTTCATGGGTGTGCTTCTCGAGAGCATGAGTTGGCATGACCGTGCTCTACCCGTGCTTTTCACTGTCTGACACTTAGTAATTTTTTATTGAATTTATGAGAAAAGCATGGCTTAGGTCTGGCTGTTCTTAGTCCGTGCTCAGCCAGAAAAGTGCGTTTAAGACCAAATCTAGGACAATTGAGGAAGCTTTGGCCAAGGTTTTCTTTTTCACTTCTAGAAAATCAAAGGAGGCCATGAGCAATCTTTACCATACTTTCTAGGGAGGAGATCAAGGTAGAATTGAAGGCACATTGAGAAGTGAAGTTTAGATACTGAAGAAGTTCCTTGGAGCACATTTGTGTGGATTTTGCTTTGAAGTGGGAGTCATGAATTCTTATTGTTTTGTATCTCTTCCCATTTCTCATTTGTGTGAACCTATGAGGGGCTAACCGTTCATGGTACCCCGGGCTAATGAACCATGTTGCTTAGTGTACTTTGATTTACTTGTTTTCAATGGCTATGGAGTTTTATTGCATGTATGAGACTTGTAGTTATAATTGCAAAACTCGACGTATTTGAGAGCCATAGATATCACATTGCTCATTAGCACACATAAGAACCGTAAAATGTACTTGATGGTTATTGGAAGCAAGTCATTACACTAATGCACTTGGAAATTAGACCGGGGCATTACTTCTCTTTGTTGCAAGAATTCATCCTTTATCCTCCTGTCCTTTTAATCTTTCTCCCTTTTCTTACTCTAGTTTAATCATTTCCAAACAACTATTGATTGGCTAGATATTTGAAGAATAATTAGTACTAGGAGTTCCAATCCATGAGGCTCGACAACCCTACTTAGCACTATCTGCAAGTGTACATATCGTAACAAGTAATAGAGTGGTACCCTATGAGGGTAGGGTTGTTGAGCCAAAAGGACTGGACTTCTAGTACTAATTAATCTTCTAATCTCTAGTAGGTTAAGGAAAGGTTGATAAGAAAATTAACAAAAAAAGATGAAAAGATAAATGGTGGAACTAATAGGAAGACTAGGCTAGGATGGAGTTTTCAACAACAAGAGAGAAATACCCTGGGAGAGTCCTTATGTGCTTTGATGTTCTTTCTTACTTTTAATGTCTACCACGTACATCCTAAGATTCTTGCGGGTTCTCAAAAGCAATGTTGCATTTACGGCTCTCAAATACACCAAGTTTTGCAAGTGTAACTACGGGCTTCATACAAGCCTAGTTTTGCAAGTACACAAGGCAAGCACAACTATGGTAATCCATGCACGCCAAATTTTACACAAACAACTGCGCAAATCAAGCACGCCAAGTTATGCAACACATGAATTAACAGAAGAATGTATTAGAACTCCGTAAACATTAAAAACAAGTAATTCAAAGTACACTAAGCTTCATAGTTCAAGCTCTCGGGGCACCATGGAACGGTTAGCCCCTCATGAATTCATACAACTAAGAAGAAGAAATAAATGCACTAAGGTCAGAAATCATGACTACCTTTTCTAAATCTCCTTTGTTGTGCTTCAAGAGCTTTGTGGATGATCTAACTCCACTTTTCTAGTGACTTCGACTAGACCTTGGTACCCTTAGATGGTGTGGTGAAGGCTAATCATCATCCTCCTCAATACTCTCCAAGTGGAGAAGAAAACCTGCAACCAAAAGATACCCTCAAAAACCTAAATCTGGGAAATAAAACGGACTTTTCAAGCTCAACATGGTTTGAGCACGGTCGTGCTCAAACCGTGCTCTTCTTGGGACTTTTAAGCGAATTGGCTAAGTGTCCTCCAGAGAAAATCATGGGGAAAGCACGGTTGTGCTTTGCCCGTGCTTAGCTTGAGTAGGCTCGTGCAAGGAGCACGCAAACCATACTTTCCTTGTGAGCAGATGGGGCTCCAATTTAGTGATAACTTTGGGGAGGGAGCACGAACATGCTCTAACCATGCTCCCCTTGAGAGCACCCCCATGCTCAGTGGGCTACTCAAGCTTCTTCAAATAGTAATAATCATGGCCATAGAACACTCCCGTGCTCTAGCTATGCTTTGCTTGAACACTTAGAAAACTTATCTTCTTTAGTTGGTTTTGTCCCTGATTTCACTCCTATTTGCTTTGAACCATAAAATCCTGCACCATGAATGAAACATACCTAGAATAGCATCAAATGTGTACAAAATATACTAAATGACGAGGAAAATTATGAATTGGGGGGTACATAAAACATGATATAAATTACACTCATCAAATACCCCCACACTTGAATAATTGCTTGTCCTCAAGCAGTCTCACGTCGCTCACAAAAGAAAAGATGAGTGCATCACTGACAAGTGATCGTGAATAAGTATTATTGAGTATACTTTTCTTACATTTACTATCACTTTCATTAGGTTTTATGGGTCATTCGTGTGTATTTTTGTTCTTTTGTGCATTTAGGGTTGTTAAGACAAGTTTGGAAGAAAGGAAGGAAAAAATAAATCATGGACATGATTTTTGAGGAATCTCTTGTACCAAACAAGGATCAAGCATAGGCATATGGGTGTGTGCCAACCTCCAAAATGTGTAAATGAATTTACAAATTGGAGAGGCAAAAAGGCAGTCACAAACATATGCTCCAACTTGTGTAATATTCTCAAGAGCTTCGTCAATGTTTTTGAAAGTGAAGATGTGACATGATTTACCACGTGGATGTGTGCCCAACCATGCGGCCTCAGTGGAAGAAGAAGATTTTGAGAGTACTATAGCAGTTTACTGTAGTAATTTACTGTAGCAAAGTTACCGTTCACAGCGCGCAGAAAATGAGGAACCTAGAAATTCACATGCCCGTGTGGAATTTCCACATGGGCGTGAGAAATCCTGATTTCAGACCTTTAAATACCGCTTTGAAGTTTTGTTTTGGGGATCTTTTGCAAAGTTACTATTCACAGTGCGCAGAAAATGAAGAACCTGGAAATCCTAATTTCAGCCCTTTAAATACCGCTTTGATGTTTTGTTTTGGGGATCTTTGGCCTATTTTTTTTAGAGAGGGCAGCTCGGGTTGGGAGAGGTTTTTGCTGGGATTTTGGAGCATTTTTATGGCATTCAACATCGATTTCCTTTGAAGGAGAGTTATTGGGGGAGCTTCCGATGCTCTGATTCAGTGGTGTGTGCCCTAGGCTCGACGGAGGGATCTTCGGAGAAGAAGAAGCGGCTCCTCAAGATCATCACCACGGAAAGCAAGAGGGTTATCTATATGGAGTTTTTGCATTCACTTTTGATTTCATCTTTGATTTTGTATTGCTCCATGAAGAGCTAAACCCCTAGTGGGTACTTGGATTTGTAAACCCTTGGATGATCTTGTTTCATTAACTTCTATTATGTTTCTTTAATTGATGTTTTTATTGAGTTTCAATCTTGTGTACTTGTTGGTTAAATTTTCCTTTAGAGTGACACTAGGGTTGAGAATTTATCTAGGTAATCTCTTCAATGAGTGACACTGCATTAGATTAGACTCAACAAGATTGAAGAGAGTTAGGAGGGTGAGTCGAGAGGTAGCGGAACACCCTTTTCTCTTCCAATGTGATTATCCTACCTCCATATTCCAAGGGTTCTTTGCAATCATGATAGAGTGAAGTGCTAATAGATCTTTTCCATTGGAGCTTAGTGGCGTGATCGACATTGTGAAGTGTTCAGAAATCTTTAGTGCTGGGGCTTAATTGTGATTAGGGATCTTTCGCTTGGACCAAAGGGTTTGATCCAAGAAATCCCACACAGTGTGAGGTGTTGTGTCACGCCCCGACCCTAGCCGAGCACGTGGCAATCACTACGACAACAAGGAGTGCACCCTACAGTATCCTACCTCCTAGTCATCGTAAGGCTCAAAACAAACACGTTATCACAACTTACTGAATAGGGATACACCTCCACTATAGAATCGGCCGGGGTTCCAAATATAGCCAGAAAGTACAAATACAAGAATAGTACACCAAGGTCAAGTCTAGTGGATCCATAAAATTTACATCCACACTGCAAACTAACCTAGACAAGAAGAAAAGGGTCAGTCAATCTACTGCCTGCCCAACATCACCCAGTATAACATATAAAAGTAGATCCAAGTATTCAACGAGTGAATAGATAACACAATAATTCATAAATGGTACAAGTCACAACATTTTCCAACACATTGAGCACCGCTCAAAATATAGGCTGGACTCAAACAATTCCCCAGCTAATCGTGGCTGTAACTAGCTACGGGACCACCAAGGTGTTTTAAGACTTTTAAAATTTACAATACTGCCTTCCTTGGTGTTGGCCACTAAGATTCCCGTGTGGTGACCCCCTGTCAATGGCTTCGTGCACCTCTTGACCAGGTTAAACTCAGGATGACCACGTTGCCTCCCATTAGGCTGGACAGTAGAACCTCACATTGCAGTGTCGGACCTAAGTCCGTTGTCACCTTCAAAATCTAAATGCCACAATGCAATTCTTTCCAATTTCAACTCGAGGAATCAAGCATAACATGTGTAAATATGGAAATACACATTAATACATATTTCATTTGCATGTAAAATACATTTACATGTAAACATGTTTTTTTTCAAAATAAATATGCATAAGTATACTAGAATCATTTTTCCAAATAACTCATTATTCAAAATACCTCTCTCTATATTTATATCGAATGAAATCTGATCCATCATCAAAATTTACGATATAAAACATATAAAGAAATACTATCATACTCTTATTAAATCTATGCAATTAACAAGTAAACCACCCACTGAACCAATCGGCTCGCCTTGGGACGCGCTCATAGGTCGGCAATTTCCTTCCCCTTGGAGAAAGCTTCGCCCCTAGAGTCAAACAAGGAATTCAAGAACCAATGAACACAAGAATGAAGGGTTTTAGGAGAAAACGATGTCATTTTGGAACCAAACAATCTCAAATCAAAGTAAAACAAGTTCCAATGAATTCCAAGAAAGAAGGGCTTCGATTTGGACCAAAGAAATACAAGAAAAGGCCAAGGTTTGTCTGTGCTACAGTAGTTTCGGATTTGCTACGGCACCACAGATTTGCTACAGTAAACCATCCTTGTTTCAATGGTTTCTTGTCGATTAACAACATCAAAACACAAAATTTCTTAACAAACATACACACAATTGAATATCAACAACATTAGCTTCGATTTGAGCCCAAAAACAACTCAAAGCAAAGTTTATGTTTAGGATTTCTGAAAATTTCAAAAACAATGAAATACGAGGAAAATACGAAGGAAAAACCTTGGATCGAAGCCTTACCACACGAGCTTGGGAGGAAGGAGTTTGAGGCTTTAATTCGAAGAAAAAGCTCGCCGATGAATTTTTTTTTCAAAAACAAGTGTTTGGCCGAAGAAAGAAAGCAAGAGGAACAAGAAAGAAAAGTGAAAATGAGTGAAAGGGAGAGCAGTCGCGTTGCTTTTTATCCCTTAAATTTTCAAAATTTTTTTGGAGAAAAGGAGAAATTACCAAAATGGCCTTATAAGAGGAAATAAAATGAAAAAGGGTCCAAAAGAACGTCCTGTGCCTGGTTTTTGGCCTGTTTTTTCACAATAACCTATTGTGTAAAATGGCCATTTTACCCCTAATGCATGCACAAAAATCTAAAAAGGCATGAGGTCAAAAATCAGGACAAGGTACCACACTCTACCCTTCTTAGAGAAATTTTGTCCTCAAAATTTCTACTCACCAGACTCAATGAACAAATCAGGATATTTCTCTTTCATGAACCATTCAGGTTCTCAGGTCAACTCCTCAATCCGATCACTTTTCCAAAGGACTTTTACTAATGGCACCACCTTTCCTTGAAGCACTTTTTCAATCCGATCAAGGATACAAACAAATTTCACTTCAAATGTCAAATCTTCTCGAAGTCCCACTAGGGTGTTTCAAGTGTATGTGATGGATCTAGTACATACTTCTTCAACAACGAGACGTGGAAAACATTATGGATCTTCTCTAACTCTGGTGGCAACTCTAATCTATAGGCCAATGGCCCAATTCTTTCAAGTATCAAGAATGGCCCAATGTAGCAACGATTTAGCTTTCCCCTGCTATGAAACCGTATTATCCCTTTCCAAGGTGATATCTTCAGAAAATGTCTATTACCCACTTGAAACTCTAAATTTCTTCTCCTATTATTAGCATAGCTCGTTTGTCGATCCTAGGCTACTTTCAACCTGTCTTGAATTACCTTCACTTTTTCTGTAGTTTCTTCAATCAATACCACACTTTGCAACATTCTTTTACCGACTTGACTCCAACAAAGAGATGTTCAGCACTTACGGCTATATAAAGCTTCCTTCATAAGGAGCCATACCAATATTTACGTGAAAACTATTATTGTAAGCGAATTCCACAAGAGGTAAATGCTTGTCCCAACTTCTCTGGAAATCGAGAACACAAGCCCTCAACATATCCTCAAGTGTCTGGATTGTACGCTCTTATTGGCCATCCGTCTGAAGATGGTATGCAGTACTGAGTCTCAAAGTTGTCCCAAGAGCCTGATGAAACTTTGGCCAAAACTGAGGGGTAAATTTTGGGTCATGATCTGACACAATTGAAACAGGTACTCCGTGCAGTTTAACCATTTCGCTTATAAATAGTTTCGCTAACCTTTCCAAAGAATATTTCTTATGAATGGCCAGAAAATGGGCTGATCTCATCAAATGGTCCACAATTACCCACACAGCGTCATACCCCTAAAGAGTACGCGGTACATAGTAATATGCTCCCATTTTCACTCTAGGACAAGCAAAGGTTGCAATAGTCCCGTTGGTTGCTGACGCTCCTCTTTTACTTGCTAACACACTAAGCAACTTGTTACAAACTCTTCAATCTCACAATTTATTCTAGACCACCAAAGAATTTCCCTGATCGTGTGATACATTTTAGTGCTGCTTGGATGTACTGCGTAGGCTGAGGAATGAGCTTTCTCTAAAATGGTACTACTAAGTCTTGCGTCCTTTGGAATACAAACCCTTCCCTAAAAAACAATAATAGCATCACTGCGAAGCCTAAATTCACTAGGACCACCTTTTTTTTCCAACCTTTGTATTTCTTTCATTAACTCTTCATCTACTCTCTGAGCTTCTTGACACTCCTCAAGTAACGACAGTCTTACTACAAAGTTGACAACAGAACCCCTTTTGGCTCACTCTTAATCCTGACATTAATGTCTGGAAGAATTGGAGGGTAGTCAATCACTATATATCCTTGATCAACTCCAGCCATCTACACTGCCTCAAGTTTAGCTCCTTCTGACTGAACAAATACTTTAAACTCTTATGATCAGTTTAAATCAAGCATCTCTCTCCATAGAGATAATGTTGCTAGACCTTTAAGGCAAAAACCACTGTCGCTAACTCCAAATCATGGGTAGGATAATTTAACTCGTGCTTCTTCAACTGTCGAGAAGCATAAGCCATCACTCTCCCATCTTGCATCAATACACAACCAAGATCCTATTGTGAAGCATCACTAAACACTACAAACTCTTTGCCACTGGTAGACAGAATAAGCACTAGCACTGAAGTTAGGCAGCTCTATCACTCTTGAAAACACTTCTCACATTTCTCACCCCAAACAATGATTGCTTCAACCTTCTTTCGGTCCACACAAATTCCTTTTTCCAGGTACCATATGTCCAAGAAAGGCCATTTCCTGTGACCAAAACTCACACCTTCACAAGTTAGCATACAACTTTTCTTCTCGAAGGATCTGTAATACTGTATGCAAATGCTGCGCATGCTCTTCTTTAGTTGCTGAGTAGATCAAAATATAGTTGGTAAAGACAATCACAAACTTATCGAGATATGGTCTAAAGACTCTATTCAGTAGGTCCATAAAAGCAGCCAAGGCATTAGTCAACCCCAAAGGTATGACCAGAAATTCATAATGCCCATATCGTGTACAAAACACTATCTTTGGCACATCACTCTCCTTGATCTTTAGCTGATGGCAAACCTGACAGAAAGTCAATCTTCGAAAACACTCTTGTCCCACGCAACTGATCAAACAAATCATCCATTCTAGGTAAAGAATACTTGTTCTTGATGGTAGGCCTTATTTAACTGTTGGTAATAAATAAACAATCTAAACGAACCATCCATTTTCTTCACAAACAGGGCTGGCGCATCCCAGGGTGACACACTTGGCTGTATGAACCCTTTGTCCACCAAATCTTGTAACTGCACTTTTAACTCCTTATTTCCTGTTGGTACAATGCGATACGGAGGAATGGAGATTGAGGCAGTACCTAATAGCAAGTCAATAGCAAACTCAAACTCTTTGATCTGGAGGTAATCCAGGCAATTCATCAGGAAATACATCCACAAACTCCTGAACAATGGGGGCATCCTTGAAGTTTGGTACAATAATTCTTGTATCCACTATTTGGGCCAGTTGTGCATCACATCCCTTACGCAACAATTTCTTTGCTTTTCAAAGATGATATCACACACCTCGAAAGAACCTTCCTTTCACCCTCAAGCACAATACTAGATCCATGAGAGGCCTGCAGGATCACTTCTTTTCTGAAGCAGTCAATGGCAACTTTATACTTGTTCAACCAGTCCATCCCTAGAACGGCATCAAAATCTCGCATCTCCAATGGAATCAAATCTACCTCAAATTCTATATCCTTCACCTTGATGGGACATCCTCGAAAAACTACCTCTCTGACAATCTCTTCCCCAAGGGGCGTTTGGATCACCAGGCCACATTCTAAAGGAGAAGCTATCCTTTCGGCATGACATGCAAATGTAGTGCTACCAAAAGATCTCTCTGATCCTAGATCTATCGAAACATATGCCTCATGATGAAAGATAGATACAATACCTGAAATCATGGTGGATTTGTCCTCGGCTTCCCCATTGGTGCTAGTATAAACTCTAGTTTGAGAACAGGTCTATGGTCATTGTGCTTCACCTGGTATAATAACTGATATGGTTGGGGCAATTGGTGCATACCCAGTAGGTGATACATTCTTAGACTGACTCTGTCGTCCTACAGGAGATGCAGACCCTGGTGCTCCACGGACAAACTCTGGACATGGCGACTTAAGGTGGCCTGTCTGCCTATACTGATAGCATCTGCGTGACTCATGACATGGACCAGGATGAAATCTGTTGCAGTTTTGGCATCTGGGAACATTTCCAGTTGACTTTCCTCGAAAACTGCCACTTGCAAATATAGTACCCTTTTGACTGACCACTCGCTCGGATAATGGTCTAAATGAGCTAGATCCTATAAAATCTGAAGAGGTGCCCTCACCCTTGCTGCGCTTGGAAGCTCTTGAAAAATCTGAGTTTCTTCTCTTAGCTAGATTCTCACAAAGGTGCTTACCTTCAATGACCAATTTATCAGCCCTCAAGGCCAACTGAACTACTTCCTTCAGTAACTTGAACAAAGTTAAGCTCTGACTGATCTTGTTATCTTCTATCGGTGCTTGCTGAACTGAAAGAATGGGAGGGGGTGGTTGGTGGTGGCAAAAATACTAGCTCAATACAGGGCTGTCCCCCAAACAGACTACAATAACCAAGGAAATCGCGGTATTCCTGGTATGTCGACTGACGACCTTGGGCATCCCAATATGCCTTAAAGACTTGAAGGGCTTCCGAGGGTGGTGCTACTCCCGAAGTTCAATATTAGGCTCAAGGTTTGGGACACTGGGAGCATGCATTGATGCTGCCACAGCAGGCTCATGTCCTGAACTGACCTCTTGCCTAGAGATAGAAGGATGTTGGACAGGAGGAGGTTCCTCAGAAGGAATACCAACTCCTTGATGCGCACGTCGATGTTGTGCTGGCATTCTAGCTAAAAGGAACAAGAAAAACAAATTCCAAACTTAACTCCTATATGCATTTACACTAAATGCAAATCAGTAATTGAATCCACTAATTAGTAGTGAAATCAACAGGTGTAGGATTTGGACTAAGATCAACCTAAACCTCTAGCTTTGATACTACTAAAATTGTCATGCCCCGACCATGCCGGGCATGTGGCAAAGCCACGACAACAAGGAGCGCACCCTACAACATCCTACCTCCTAGTGATTATAAGGCTCAGAACAAACCCGCTATCACAACTTACTGAAGAGGGAGACAACCTCCACTACAGAATCGGCCGGATTTCCAAATACAGCTAGAAAGTACAAATACAAGAACAGTACACCAAGGTTAAGTCTAGTGGATTCATAAACTTTACATGCACACTGAAAACTAACCTAGACAATAAGAAAAGAGTTGGTCAGTCTACTATATGCCCAGCACAGCCCAATCCAACGTCGCATCCTGAGGAAGAAGAACAGAGAGTACTGAGTAACAGATGTTACCCAGTGTGTGGTGACAGCATAGATATAACAGAGTAGTAAAGCATTCCAAATAGTAATTACCACAATAATAATAACATATAAAAAATTAGATCCAGGTATTCAACAAGTGAACATATAACATAATACTTCATAAATGGTACAGGTCACTAACATTTTCCAACACATTGAGCACCACTCAAAATATAGGCTGGCCTCAAACAATTCACCACCTAATCGTGGTCGCGACTAGCTACGGGACCACAAAGGTGTTTTAAGACTTTTAAAATTCACAATACTGCCTTCCTTGGTGTTGGCCACTGAGATTACCATGTGGTGACCCCGGGTTTATCACATAAAAGACCCCCAGTCAATGGCTTCGTGCACCTCTTGACCAAGTTAAATTCATGGTTGACCATGCCGCCTCCCATAAGGCCGGACCGTGGAACCCCACACTGCAGTATCAAACCTAAGTCCACTGTCACCATCAAAATCCAAATGCTATAATGCAATTCTTTCCAATTCCAACTCGAGGAATCAAGCATACCATGTGTAAATACGGAAATATACATTAATCCATATTCCCTTTGGATGTAAAATACATTTACATGTAAACATGTTTCTTTCAAAATAAATATGCATAAGTATACTAGAATCATTTTTCCAAATAACTCAATCCTCAAAATACCTCTCTCTATATATATATCGAATGAAATCTGATCCATCATCAAATTTACGATATAAAATATATAAAGAAATACTATCATACTCCAATTAAATCTATGCAATTAACAAATAAACCACTCACTGAACCAATCATCTCGCCTTAAGACGCACTCACAGGTCGGCAATTTCCTTCCCTTGGGAAGAAGCTTTGCCACCTAGAGTCAAACAAGGAATCCAAGAACCAATGAACACAAGAATGGAAACTAAAATGAATGCGAATGCAAGGTTACATGTCGAACATGTAACTCTAGGGTTTTAGGAGAAAACAACGTCATTTTGGACCCAAACTATATCAAATCAAAGAAAACAAATTCCAATGAATTCCAAGGAAGAAGGGCTTCAGCTTGGACCAAAGAAATACAAGAAAAGGCCAAGGGTTTTTTTGGTGCTACAGTACCACAAAATTACTACAGTAAAACTGGCTTTGTTTCAATGGTTTCTCATTGATTTACAACACCAAAACTAAAAATTTCTTGACAAACATACACACAAATGAATATCAACAACATTGGCTTCGATTTGAGCCCAAAAACAACTTAAATAAACAAGGTTTATTTCTAGGATTTTTGAAAATTTCAAAAATGATGAAATACGAGGAAAATATGAAGGAAAAACCTTGGATCGAAGCCTTACCACACTCAAGAGCTTGGTAGGAAGGAGTTTCGAGGCTTTGATTCGAAGAAAAAGCTCGCCCGACGAATTTTTTTTTCAAAAACAAGTGTTCACCAGAAGATGGAAAAAAGAGGAAGAAGAAAGAAAAGTGAAAATGAGAGAAAGGGAGATCAGCGACGTTGCTTCTTATCCCTTAAATTTTCAAATTTTTTTAGCAAAAATGAGAAATTACCAAAATACCCTTATAAGAGAAAATAAAATGAAAAACTGTCCAAAAGACCGTTTTGGCCTTGATTTTCGGCTGGTTTCACACATAACCTACTGTGCAATCATGCAAATATGGCACTAGTGTAAAATGACCATTTTGCACCTTATGCATGCACGAAAATCTAAAAAGGCATGAGGTTTAAAATCAGGACAACGTACCACATGTTGAGAGTATACCTTTCGCCGGGGCGTAGTCTAGAGGGCTAGTCACGGTTGACCTTAGGTTTGGGACCATGTGTCTTTGGATCTCCATCACTTGTTAAACTTCAATTAGGAGGCATAATATTAGTCTTGCACATGAAACAATAGTCCTCGGATGAGCATTGTCAGCATACCCAATTTCACCATTGGTTAATTTCTTTGATTTCTCTTGTTCTCTCTCTCTTTGTTTATTATCAGTTTAATCAATAGCTTTGACACGTCCGTATATGCGTGTAAACTGCATGTGAACGGGTGTCGAAGTAAAACCTGAGAAAAGTAATGCTCAACATGAGGAAAGAATGCTTCGCATTCCTATCGCACAAGCACTTATCAAACTTCCCCACAGTTAAGCTTTTGCTTGTTATCAAGCAAAAATTAAAACATGATCTGCATAGATGAAGGAAACATTGGAAGTGCTTGGCCTTAGGTTCACCAAAACATACAAAGAATGCATTCTACAAGTAAGGAAAATTTCAACACTAAATACGAAAAATCTATGCTCTATCTTAAAAACTTGAATCAAAAGGGACGACAAACCCAAAATCGTGTAAGTGTGTGTGCACTCACTCCAAACAACCCAAAGTATACTCCTCAATCATCTAAGTGCAAGGAACTTATTTATCTACAAAAAAGTAACGAAATATTTCAAGGTGGTAGTAGCTTCACACATCCTCTAAGGTAGCCCTTTTCCAAAGCGGCCGCTAAGGTGGCTTTCACACTTTGAAAGTGGTATCTCTTTCTACCGGAGTGGTAGCTTTCACTCATCCTATGAGATAGCTCTTTCTCTCATTAGGGCATAACTAGTATCCGACTTATGAGTGTAGCTTCATACTTCATAGGTGGTAGCTCTTTCCACCCAACAAACACAAATAAACAATAAAACTATTTTGTTCCTTCGTTTCATTTTTTTTGTTTTCTTTGTTTTGTTTTTTTTTCAAAATTAACACAAGAAACAACCATAACTTGTCCCTTATACATCAAACATGAGTTTCCAAAAGAGTTCAAAGATTGAGTAGTGCAACAAGTGTCAATCGGGCAAAAATTCCTAGAAATTCAAGGAAAAACTAGAGCATGAAAACATTCAATGTTAAAAATTATCCCAAACTCAAGAATACAATCAATGCAACTAAGGTGAACCATTGCCTATGTGAGCATATATATGAATCAAAACTAGTATAAAAGAGATGCGTACACTATGAAACTCCCCAACCCCCATACTTAAGTTGTACATTGTCCCCAATGTACACATGCAAGCTCATTCATAATGTAAATGAATTAAATTTAAATGTGGGAGAAGCAACCAAAACAATACTCCCTTGACTCCTAGTGTTGCATTTGATGGAGCTTCATCCTTGGGAGTGTTGTTCCAACAGGCTGTGAAGCTCACACGGCCAAATGCCAAAACACTTTGGCCGTGCCAATGATTAAGTCTTAATTCCCATGATGGCAAGACTATCTGCATGCATACACGAGGGGGTTCAGTGAAGCTCAAAAAAAAAGAATAACTGGAGTATATAAAAGATAAAACAATGAATACAACTCGAGATACAAAATCAAAATAAACTCAGAAGGAAAGTCCTTTCTGAATATACAAGTCCAAAATAAAATGCGGAAGTAAAAGACGAGGAATATGTCATCCTCTGGTTCTGCTGGTGCTGCTGCTGCTGGTGATGAAGTACATGGTGGGTCAATTGGTGCTGGAATAGGGGATGGAGGTGCCGGAGAAACCGAGGGGGCATGCGGAGTCCTCGGCCGAAGAACAAATGACGAGCCGACGTCTCGCTCTAAGATCTGTTGTAATGTGTCGAAAACGTGCTATGAACTCCGTATACTGGGCGGCCTGCGCAGCCCTGATATCGTCAATCTTTGCTCGGGCCTCTGTAACCTCTGTCCGTATCACCCCCACAGCGCTCTCGAACCTCTCAAAGCGATCCTGGGCTCGAGATGGTGAAAACATGGGCACGGGGGGTGGGTCCTCAGTCACCGGAGGTGCCTCGGTCTCCATCAGTGATGGCTGAGGCTCTAAAGCTGGTTGAGACCCCTCAGCGGCGGTTTCATCGGATACAAGAGGCTCTGGTGGGGACATATTCAGCACGTAAACACCACCCGGATATTTCTTGATCATACCCATGTGTCTCATTATTTCTAGCCTGAGGGTGCTGGTACTATTGTTTTCATGGCCCCTTTGATCGTGTCTCGTAAACCCATCCCCAAGATGAGTGTAGTAATGTATGGACCCGAGAAAATGATACCAAGCCTAGGATACTGTCCTTGGTGCTTCAGATACTCCGCTAAGCTGTGTCCCAAATGAATCGGCTCGTTTCGTACCATAGAGTATAAATATAGAAGTTCCTGCTTGCTTAGGACTCCTGTACTGTCGCCGCGACCATTCACTGACATACTCAAAATGGTGTGAAGATATCTGTAACTAGGTCGAGAAAGGCATGAAGCCTTAGATACTCCTGGTTCATATCGTCCCTTACCACATAGTATTCTATATGCATTCTGGGGAGTTAAGCCTCCTGAAATGTCAATTGGTAGATCCTCATACTCCTCCATCTCAGTAAAGCCCTCGTCATATAAACCAAGCCTAACGAAGAACTGCGTGACGCTCATACTGTGATGCTGCCCAAAAGCTCTGAACTGAATGGCGTTGATGCTATAGAAATGAGCAAAAGAGCGGTCAAACTCAAATGAAGTGAGCACCTCCAATGTGAGTAGGCGGATAGCAGGGTCACGAATAATCAATAGCTTGCGCCAACTACCCAACGATAGTAACTCCTTGCCCTCATCAGCCATGTCATGTGCTAACTGTACCTCCCTAAGGGAGCTCACATCCGGGATTCGTGTCTGACAGAATTTAAGCTTCGCTAGTCGCTCAAATTGAGCTTGATGTTCGGGAAGTGTAAATTCCATGCTTTCTGGTTCAGGAGTAGGCTCTCTAGGATGCTTACCAACTGTCTTTTTCAATCTGGGAGCTATACCTGCATGTATTGGAAAAGGAATCGATCAAATTCATTCATAACTTAATAATGCAGGAATCCACACGGTCGTGTGAAAATCCCACAAGCCCGTGTGGATTCACGGGGCGAGAAAACCGCACAGTCCTTTGGGGCAAAAACCATGAATACATCTCTTCCTCCATTCTAGAGCTCATTAAAAACATATTACAGTCATTTTAGCATGAAAACAAGGTTCATTCGCCAGTTTAATTGAAGAAAAATCGAATAGAATCTACTTAGGGTACCGACAAGATAAAATAAGGATTTACTGATAAGATGAAGCTAAAACCCCTGAAATCGGTGAGAAGCTCAAACAATCAACGCAAAATAGACAGCAGGAGGTCAGGAAAGGGTCGAAAAATCTTTCCTGAGTGTTCAAAGGTCTGTTAATGTGTAAAGCTCGAACGGTTTATAAAGAGGAAATGCAGCTCTCTAATACCTTCAAAAACCACACGGACAAGTGAAATTTTACACGCCCGTGTGCCCCCACCTGAGAGATTCATAGGGGCAGACGCACGCCACTGTGTGCTCTCGGGAAAGCACTCAACCTCTCAGAACGCAGCCACACGGGCATGTGAGAAATACCCACGCCCGTGTGCCCAACCCACAGGGGCTGCCGCACGCCCCTGTGGCTTCTCTGTCCAACCGAGAAGAATCGCTAAGTTTTTCACACACCCGTGTGAAAATTACGCACGGGCATGGGCATTCACAAGCCCAACTCACAGGGGCAGCCGCACGACCCTATGTCTTCTTGGGATGGAGAGGGCTCGTCTGCAGAGATTCGCACGGGCGTGTGGAAATTACCCACGCCCATGTGTGTTTCACAAGTTCGCCCACAAGGGCGAGTCCACGCCCCTGTGTGCTCTTAGGATAGTTTGGCAAGTCTCTGCTGGAAGTCACACACTCGTGCAGAAATTACCCACGGGCGTGCAAGAATCACAAGGTCATTCACATGGGTGTGTCCACGCCCTATGCCTTCTCTGGATGAGCTCGCAATACAAAACCACGGTGTGTGTTAATTACACACGGCCGTGTGTTTTCTCTGGATGCCTTACAAAACTCTGCAAGCTCTGCAGACAATTTTCTGAACATGTTTATACACTCAAAGCCTGCCCTAATATGCAAACTATACTAGTGAGAAACATGATAGATAGCTCAAACGAAAAAAAAACTTCGTCAAATTCACATGAAAACACACGGTAAAATTACAAGTCGACAAGAAAATCACAGCAAAAAGATTCTACAAATCAAGACACCAACGCTCAACAATTTATTCAAGCAAACACTACTAAACTACCAAATTAAGAAAACAGTAAACACTTGGGTTGCTCGTAAGAAGCGCTTGTTTAATGTCACTTACCTTGACATACCTTGTCTTACCTCACGGGGGTTTATGAAGGAAAAATACTTCCATGTCGTCATTACCAACCTCTCCTCCGTAGTATGGTTTCAGCCTGTGTCCATTCACCTTAAGTGTACCCTTCTCCAGATGGGTGATCTCAACAACTCCATGAGGTGAAACTTCGGTTACTGTATAAGGACCAAACCATCTAGACTTCAGCTTTCCAGGGAATAACCGTTAATGAGAATTGAATAGTAACACCTGATCACCCACACTGAACTCTTTCGGATTCTTGATATGCTTGTCATGCCATTTCTGAATTCTTTCCTTATAAATCCTAGCATTCTCATATGCTTTCATTCGCCATTCATCTAGTTCGTTGAGATGTAACATTCTTTGTTCCCCCGACTGGCTTAAATCAAAATTCATAGCCTTAAATGCCCAATATGCTCTAACTCCACAGGTAAATGACAGGATTTTCCATACACCAAATTGTAGGTAGTAGTTCCTATCGGGGTTTTGTACGCTGTTTTATGAGCCCAAAGTGTGTCATCTAACTGTTCAGACCAATCCCGCTTCCATTGTTCCACAGACTTAGTTAAAATCCTCTTGAGCTCCCTATTTGTAACTTCCACTTGTCCACTCATTTGTGGGTGATAGGGGGTAGCAAGACGATGATGTACTCCATAGTGCTTCAACACTTTCGCAAGTTGTGTGTTACAAAAATGGGTTCCTCGATCGCTGTTCCTCGATCGCTAATAATGATTCATGGAGTTCCAAATTGAGTGAAGACCCTCTTTAGAAATTTCACCACAGTGCATGCATCATTAGTTGGAAGAGCTTGAGCCTCCACCCATTTAGAAACGTAGTCAACTGCCACCAAAATATATTAATTACCATTAAATTTTGGGAATGGACCCATGAAGTCAATTCCCCAAACATCGAACACCTCGCAGAACTGCATCTAATTCTGAGGCATTTCATCCCTTCGCGGTAGGTTTCCAACCCTCTGACAACTATCACAACAAAGAACAAACTGATGAACATCCTGGAATAAAGACAGCCAATAGAAACCAGCGGCCAGAACTTTCTCAGCAGTTCTGCTCGAAGCATAATGCCCTCCAACAGGACCCGAATGACAATGTGCAATAATGCTCCACCATTCCTCCTAGAAAAACATCTGTGAACCACATGGTCTGCACAAATACGGAATAGTTCTTCAAGTCACTGAAAAACTTTTTCTTTTGTTGAAAACTGAGGCCTTGCTTCAGTATCTTTCCTAATAAATAATTTGCAAAATCTAAGAACCATGGAGTATCTTCTGACTCTGACGCCTGTACTGCATACAGATGTTCCTCAGGGAAGAAATCATTGATTTCATTGCTTTCCGGTTCTTGCCCCTCATAACCTTCTAATCTTGAAAGATGATCTACAACCACATTTTCGGTTCCCCTCTTATCTTTTATTTCCATATCAAATTCTTGTAACAATAAGATCCAGCGAATCAATCTTGCCTTTGCGTCGGCCTTGTTCATGAGATAACGGAGTGCCGAGTAATCAGTAAATACTGTGATCCAAGATAAAATGAGGTATGGCCTGAACTTGTCAAAAGCAAACACCACTACTAACAACTCTTTTTCGGTGGTTGTATAATCCTCTTGGGCACTTGTGAGAGTCTTGCTAGCATAATAAATCGGTCAAAACTACTTGTCTTTTCTGTCCCAAAACTGCTCCCAAAGCATAATCACTTGCATCACACATGAGCTCAAAGGGTTCATTCCAATCTGGTATAGTCAAAATTGGTGCTTGCACTAATCGCTCTTTCAACAAATTGAATGCACTCAGACAGTTATCCCCAAAATCAAAAGGAGCGTCTTTTTCTACGAGTTTGATCAAAGGTTACAGTGATCCCATTAATATTTGTAGGTAGAGGAAGCTTTTCAATGACCTCAATCTTTGCCCTATCCACCTCCATACCTGCTTGGGAAATCTTATGTCGAAGGACAATGCCTTCTTGGACCATAAAATGACATTTCTCCCAATTTAAGACGAGATTTGTTTCTTCACATCTCACTAGCACTCTTTCCAAATTCTTCAAGCATATGTCGAAAGAGTCCCCAAATACCGAAAAATCATCCATAAAGACCTCCATAATATCTTCCAAAAGATCATCAATAATGGTCATCATACAGCGCTGAAATGTTGCTGGTGCATTACACAACCCAAAAGGCATTCTTCTATAAGCAAAAAGTGCCATAAGGGCAAGTAAATGTTGTCTTCTCCTAATCTTCTGGAGCTATGGGGATTTGAAAGTATCCTAACATGCACTATCGGTCGGATATAGGGTAGATAATCTCTGCATCCAGGAGCTTCACCACCTCCGCCTTGACGACTTCCTTCATGTTCGGATTTAACCTCCGTTGAGGTTGGATCACAGATTTGTAATCATCTTCCATTAAGATTTTATGAGTACAGAATGATGGATATATGCCTTTAATGTCGGAGATCTTCCACGCAATAGCCGATGTATGACTTTTGAACATGCTAACAAGCCTTTCCTTTTGATCCACCGACAAGTTTGAAGCTACAATCACTGGGAGCTTAGATTCTTCCATCATGAAGGCATATTCTAAATGCACTGTTAAGGTTTTAAGCTCAAGTTCTGGTGGTTTATCAATCGAAGGGCGCAGCCTGCTCTCCATAAATTTGTCAGTCTCCTCAAAATCCTTGGCCTCATGTTCGCAATCATTCTCCCCTTCTTCTACTTGTAAATGTGTTTTTGTGTGGTCTTCTACGGCAAACAATGCTTCCATTCCACAACTCTCCCCTCTTGACATTGACACACCCAAAGAGAAAAGTTCCTGCTTTTGTTCATAATAAGATGAATCAAATTGAGCTAGGACCCTCTCCAGACTTTCCTCTAAGTGATCATTCATTGATCCCAATGAAGATCTCTCAAACTGATCTAACACATTATCTAATTCGCAATTTTGTTCTTGAATTTTGGCGATATAATCTTCAACTGATTCTTCTATGGGCTGTTGAATATTACATGACTCTTGCAAGAAACGACACGGTGTATCCTGTACTGCAAACAATTGAACCTTTTGTTTCACATTTTCAACCATTCCTGTGATAGTGTCGAATAACTCGGGTATTTCAATCATTTCTGTGACCAAAGAAAAAAAAAATTCAGGACGATGATAGGAAAGAAAATATGAAATAGAATGAATGAATAGCTAAGAAAACAAAGTGCAAAGTATCTCTAAATGCCTACTCCCCGTCAACGGCGCCAAAAACTTGACACATCCGTATATGCGTGTAAACCGCAAGTGCACGGGTGTCGAACTAATAATCCCAGATGAGTGGGTATCGTATCCACAGAGAGTAGGGAGTAAAGACACTTAAATTGTTTCTTAACTAATGTGGAAGGTGAATAGTGATAAGTGTAACAAAATATAAATAACAAAAATAAAAGCAACAAGATAGAGAGCACAAATAAAGGAGAAGGTAAGGTAATCAATAAAGATGGGGTACCGGATATTGATCCACCTAGGACAATCGTTTCAAGTGCAAGAACCCTCTATTGTACTTCCTAATCGATGCAACAATGAGTCGTGGAAATCATTAATTACATGTCCCGGAGGAGAGATTGAATAACCTCTCAACCTCGCACTCGCATAGAATTGCAATGAGCTCTAGGGATTCCTAGTGATAAACCCTATTCCTATGTATAGACCTAACCCTTTGGTCCAGGTGGAAGATCCCTAGCCGCAATTAAGCCCAAGGAGCTAAAATCACTTCAGCGCTTCACTCCGTTGCACTCACAACTAAGCCCCAGCGGAAGGTCATCCTTTTAGCCCATTCACTCTACTATGGCCACAAAGAACTCTTGGAACGTGGAGGTAGGATAGATCACACCGTAGGGGAAAGGGGGCGCTCCGCTACCTCTCAACTCACCCTCTCAACCCTCTCCAATCTAGCTTTGTCTAACTCTACTGGTGTGTCACTCACTCACAAGAGTTACCAATCATGACTTGACTTTCATTATTAGCTAAGTAGCAATACTACTTGTTTCTAGACATCTATTCCTTGTGGGTTCGACTACCCACTCGTTGGGTACTTTAGTACTTTGACAACCCTTACAATTGCGGTACACACACGCAAGGGTTTGTGTTAATCACTTTTGATCTTAAGAGAATAGAAAATTCTCAAGCATAGAGGGATCAATGGGGGTTAGAAGAAATTTAAGAATGCTCAAATAAAATGCTACACACTTACATCAAATGCTTTGTGTGTGTGTGCAAACCCTAAATTAAGTGCCCCATGCTCTTTAGGAATCAACCTAACAAAATTAGACTTTAATTTGACCAAACACAGTGGGTACTAGCTTCATGCACCTTCGAGGTTATCAAATGTATACTTGTAATGCCCAAAATTTGACTACTGAAGAGCAATTTTCACTCTTCTAAGGCTTTAGCTCTTTACACAAAAATTTTAACAACAACAGGTAGGGCATTCCAAAAGGAATCTAATTTTTCCTGTTTTTTTCTTTTTTAGACAAGAAGCAAACAACAAAACATGGTCTTAAAGAGATTTAAAGAGATAGGTTTCCATCCTAAAACAAGTGGCTCCACACTTAGGGAGATGTGAAAGAACTTTCTTTAAAATAAGAGTGAGTCTACAATTTACCTTTAAATAAATAACTAACTCACGGTGTCACCCTAGGTTTAAGAATTTCTATTAAAACAATCATACATCATACTTAGTTAAGCACTTATCACAGAAGGAATACAAGTAAAACTTTGACCCACACTTGAATAGTGCATTGACCTTAATGTACAACCATATGCAATGAAAACAATTAATTCAGAACACAAGAAGTAAGGAGAGTTTATAAAAATTTCCTGAACATGAATAGTGATGTTGCCACTCTCAACGTGCTTTCCAACATCCACTCAACCACACAATCCCTGAGATGAGACAAGAGACACACAAATGAAGTTGAACATTCGAAACAAAATAAATGAAACAAGAACTAAAAATACGAAAAGTAAATGCATAAAGTAAACAAACCAAAATGATAGTTTAGCAGGGACTCGCTAACTGAACCAAATAAGTCCAACAGAATATAAAGAAAGCATAAGTCTTGGAAATAGAAAATATAAACAACAATAGATGCATAAATAAAAATGGTGCACTTTCTGAGAATGAATTTGCATCAGCTGAAGAAGAGTTTAGCATGGGACTCCCCTTGCTAACTGAACCAAATAAGTCTAATAGAATAAAAAAAAAAGCATATGTCTAGGAAATAGAAACTATAAACCAACAATAGTTGCACAAATAAAAATGGAGCACTTTCTATAAATGAATCTGCATCAGATGAAGAAGAAGTGTTATCCTCCCCCAGATCAGCGGTGTCAACCCCCACATGGCGAGAAGGTCACGCAGGGAAGAGTGGCTCAGGTGAGAGACGGACACTAAGATGCTTAGCTATCTGAACAACACTCCTATGTAGTCACTTGAAAGCTGAGATAGACCACGAGATATGCTTAGCGTGGCTAGAGGAAGCATAGGGATATGGAGGTGAAAGTGGAACGAGTATTCGGGCAGGAGGTGAGCCATGTTTAGTAGTAGGAGCAGTATCTGTAGGTCGTCGTACATGGTAGTCAACCCCCTAGCTATGTGAGTATGCCGCATCATCCCCATCGACCTCAGGGTCTTGAGGGACATAGAGGAAAGTCCCCCTACCATGCACCCCTCAAGGATGTCCATCCTCCTAATAAGTCTGATAATGTACAGGATGATAAAGAGGGAACTGATCCGAAGGCATGTCCCCTGATGGGCAATAGATACAGCCACTACATACCCCAAGCGTAGCTGGAACCTGTCGAGCGGCCTTAGATAGATGAGGATCATAGACTGGGTCAATGTTGAGTCTCTGCCACGTGTCCTCCTGAGACTCTCCACTCGGCCGAGATATCAACAAAGAATCATATGCAGGAGTTCAAGCGACCTCCACATCATAGAGTTCCAGCCGAATGGAGAACTCGGTTAGACTCATCCTGTGCACAGTGCTGACCACTTGAAACTGAATGGTGTTAGTGCGGTGGAAGCTCATGGTCCGTCGAGACAGCTCAAATGTGGCTAACACTTCAAGCGCCATCTCCTCAAAAGTGTTATCGGTGATGGGAAAGAGGTGTCTCCATGCTCCCGTACTGACCATCTACCAGATCTCCTGCTCTAGTCTGACCTCTCTTAATACTGCCCAGTCTATTTCCCTCGACTCATGAAATCATTTTGAGAAAAATATGTGTATCTCTCATGATGCACTTGTGTATGTAAGACATGTTTCAGATCAGTGGTAGCGGTAGACTCCTCACATCTGGGCCTCTTTGATGATGGCCCAGCTGATCTATGTTTCCTTGGCATGATCTACAAGAGAAGATATCTCATTTTAGTTCAAAATTTGAGAGTTTCAGGGGAAGCCCAGTCGTGCTAGAAGTAAAGCACGATCATGCTCAGCGTGGATGACAACGCCCCTTGCGTGCGACCCGCAAGTTCACGGGTTTGTCAAAGTAATAAATCCCAAGTGTGTGGGGTATCGTATCCACAGAGAGTAGGGAATAAAAAATACCTAAATTGCTACTTAACCAAGCGAAGATGAATAATGATTGTGTTGATAAGATGTGATGTAAACAGAAATAAAAGGAACAAGAATGAGAGGCACAAGTAAGTGAGAGGTAAGGCAATTGATAGAAGTGGGGTACTCGGACAATGTCCCCCTAGGACTTATGCTTCAAGTGCAAGATATACCAATATACTTCCTAATTAATACTCAATGAGTCGCGAAAATCCTAAAGCACACGGACCCAAATGTAATGTCAACCATGACAAACCCTACACTATGTCCCGGTGGAGAAATTGCTTAGTCTCAACAACTCACACTGCACAAAGTTGCATTGAGTTCTAGGGATTCTAAGTGATAAACCCTATTCCTATGTGTAGATCTAACCCTTTGGTACAGGCGAAAGACCCCTAGTTATAATTAAGTCCCAGATACTAAAGTCAGTTCAATGCTTCACTCTGTTGCTCGCGCAACTAAGCCCCAATGGAGTTCATCCCTTAGCACTTCACCCTATTGTAACCGCAAAGAACTCTAGGAAATGGAGGTAGGATAAACAACACCAGAGGGGAAAGGGGAATCTCTGCTACCTCTCAACTCACCCTCTCAACCCTCTCCAATCGAGCATTGTCTAACCCTCATGATGTATCACCCATCCACAAAGATTACCAATATTGACTCTCAACCCTTGTGTCACTCTAAGGGAGAAATAATTCAACAAGCATTCAAGATTGGAACTCAATTAAAAGCATCAATTAACGAAAACATAATGGAAGGTCAATGAAACAATATCCTAGGATTTACAAAATCAAAGTATCCACTAGGGGGTTTAGCACTCCATGGAGCACAATACAATCAACAATGTAACCGAAAGTAAAGATAAGCAATCCATAGGAAAACCTGCTCGGTATTCATGTCGATGGTCTTGTGGAGTAGTCTCGTTTTCTCCAAAGGTCCCCTGGTCCGGCCTTGGGCACACCTCGCCCGATCAGTGCCGACGAAAGCTCGCCTAATAACCTTCTTCCAAGTGAAGCGTGATGTCAAATCCCGAGAACCTCTCCAAAGACATGCCAAAAGCATCTCAAAACCCTAGCCGAGGGCATCTCAAAAGATGGACAAAAGTTGGAGAGAAAGGGGAAAGAAGATCCCCAAAATCGGACTGAATCACGGCCTAAATAAGGGCTGGAATCGGGCATCCACACGCCCCTGTAGATTTTCCACAAGGGCCTTTGGAATTTCCACATGGGTGTGGATAATTTCCACACGCCCTTGGGGATTCTGTGGAAATCTGGTTTTCATCCGGTTGTGAACAATAACTTCTATAGTGTCTTCCTATAGTGATTTGCTACAGTACCTACTACAATACTCCACTGAAACACTCCAAATTTCACCCTTTTCATAGAGGCAACATAAACGGGCACATGTTTATACAGTAGATCGTAACTCTTCTTCAATCAAAAGCCTCGTTGGTGAAGATCTTGCTATCAATGCACAAGTTGGGATATGCAAATGTGACTGTCTTCGTACCCCTCCAACTCATTGTAATGGCTTCAATACATGGAGGTTAGCACACATTCCCGTATCTTAGAGACCCACTTGTGTCTTCTCGTTTGTTCCTTCCAAGATTCGACCAAATAGTGCATTCATGATCTACTTTTGGCTTCTTTTCTCAAAACATAGCTTTATAACCTTACATGCGCAAAAGAACACAAATATACATATATTAGCGCTTAAATCTGATAAAAGTAATGCTCAATGTATGGAAAGAACATTTTGCATTCTTAACACACAAGCACTTATCAAACTCCCCCACACATAAGCTTTTACTTGTCCTCAAGCAAAGAAATAAAAAATTGAAGCATAGAAGAAGGAAAGATTGAAAGTGCTCGGCCTTAAGTTCACCAAAGCATGCAAGGAGAGCATTCTTCAAGTAAGGGAATTTTTGACACTAAATACGAAAAATCAATACTCTAGCTAAACACTTGAATCAAAAAGGACAGCAACCCAAAATTATGTAAGTTTGTGTAAACTCACTCAATTCAACCCAAAGTATACTCCTCAAAGTTCTAAGTATAAAGAACTTATTTAACTACAAAACATAACAAACCAAAAAGAAGGTAGTAGTTTCACACATCCTCTAAAGGAGCCCTTTCCGAAGCTGCCACTAAAGTGACTTTCACACTTTTGAGGTGGTAGCTTTTCACTCATCCCATGAGATAGCTCTTTCTCTTATTAGGGTATAACTAGTATCTGACTTATGAGGGTAGTTTCATAATTCATAGGTGGTAGCTCTTTCCACCCCAAATGCACAACTAAACCATGTATTTTCTTCCTTTTCTCTTTTCCAAAAATTTTTTTCAGCAAAATAGAACAAGAAACAAAATTAATTAATCCCTTAAACATCAAATTTGAGTTTCCAAAAGAGTTTCATGAGAGAGTGGTGCAACAAATGTCAATCGAGCAAAAATTCCTAGAAATTCAAGAATAAACTAGAGCATGTATGTCAATCAAAATTTATGTAAAGGACATGTGCAATGTGAACTCCCCAACATACTTAAGATGTACATTGCCCTCAATATACACATGCAAGCACAATAAAAGTAATACAATTTAAAACACATGTGGGAGTGGGCAATTGAAACAATACTCCCATGACTCCTAGTGTTGCGTTTGATAGAGCTAAATCCTAGGGAGTAAAGTTCCAACGGGTTGTGAAGCACGCACGGCCGAACATTGGCCGTGTCCATGACTAGTTCTCAATTCCCAAACTGCCAAGACCATTTGCACGCATACACAAGGGGGTTCAATGAAGCTCAAAATAGCTAGAGTATATAAAAGATAAAGCAATGAAGTACAACTCGAACAAAAATAAAAGATGAACTCAGAAGGAGGATCCTTTTTGAGTGTATAAGTACAAAACAAAGTGCAGAAATAAAGAAAAATATAAAGTCAAAGTAAACCAAAGACACATCAAGCGTCGGTGTCATCCTGTGTTGATTCTGTTGCCGCTGCTAGCGGTGGTGGACTAGGTGGATCAATCGGTGCATGAACAGGTGATGATGGTGCTGGAGGAGCCGGAGAGGTTCGGGGTTGTAGCACAAATTGTGGAAACGCGCCATTAACTCAGTGTGCTGCGCGACATGTGTCACACGGACCTCAGTAATCTCACTCTGGAGTACACCTACAGCATTCTCGAGCCTCTCAAAATGATTATAGCCTCGAGATGGAGAAAGCATGCGCACTGGGGGTGGATCTTGTGCTGCAGGTGTTTACTTGGTCTCTGTGTGCTCTAGCTGCGGCTCGGGAGTGGCCTGAGGAACCTCCACTGTGTCATCTCTGCTCCCCACTGTCTCTGGTGTAGGTGTAATCAACGCATACACTCCCGACTGACACCTGTGAACCATCCCCATAAATCTCATAGTCTTTATGCCCAGGGGAGTAGGTACAGTCACCTTCTCAGCCCTCGGATCGCATCAAGTAAAGCCCATACCGGCGACTAACCTCGTGATATAGGGACCAAAGAAGAGGGCACCAATCCTGGTATATTGCCCCTGTTGTCGTATATACTCTACATGATGTGTCTCAAGTGTAGCGGTATGCTCTGTACCATAGAGTATAGGTATAGACCTCCTGTCGGCTGAGCACACCAGTACAATCACCACACCCGTTCACTGACCTGCTCAGAACTGCATGAATGCATCGGTAACTCGGACGGGAGAGGCTGGTGGCCTTTGAAACCCCGGGCTCATACTGCCCCTGTCCACACAATGCACTGTATGCGTGCTGCGGCGTCAAACTCCCAGGATAATCTGTGGGCAATTGCTCATACTATTTAGTCTCTGTGTATGCCGCATCATATAGCCCCATCCAGATCGAAAACCACACTCAAGCTATGGTATTGTCTGAGGACTCGAAACTGTATATCTCCTATACTGTCAAAACTAGAAAACGAACGATAGAACTCAAATGATGCTAAAACCTCGAGTGTCAACGTGTGGATGATAGGCTCTCTGATCGACAATAAACGGCCCCAACTGCTAACCGCAAGCATATTTTCTATCTCGTCCACCATATCACCTGCCGTCTGAATCTCTCTCAAAGTGTCTATGTCGGAAAAAAACATGACTGTCCAAATCGTAACTTCGACAACCTTTCAAAGAGAGCCTGGTGCTCGGGAATTGCGAAATCCATGCATTCAGCCTCAGTCGATGACTCTTGTGGGTGCTTGCCATCATGTTTCTTTGATCTAGGGGTCATATCTCCAAAATTGAAACATAAAATCGATCAAAAGCATTCAAAAATTAATTCTGCACATTCCACACGGTCGTGCCTCACTAAACCAAACATACATCTTTGTATCGTTTCTAACTTTGTTCTAAGCATGCATAATCCTTATAGACATAGAAACGAAGCAACAATCATCATTTTAATCGATTAAAATCAATTTATGGTGAAGAAAAGAGGAATTGAGGGTTTACCAACAACTGAAGATGAAAACCTTCGAATTCCACCGAAAATTCAAGTAAAACACCTCTAGATCAACGGTACGAGATCAGGAGAGTAATGGAGAGTGTTCTTTGTGTGATTAGGAGTGTAAGAATCAATAAACTCAAAGGGATTTTAAAGAAATCTTGTGGTTTTTGCGTTTACATACATTCACACAAGTGTGTGGAAATTACCCACTCCCGTGTGACTCCACAAGAAAGACCCACAGGGGCAAACACACTCCCCTCTGGACTTTCGGGAAAGCACTCTTTTGCCTCTTTACGCAACCACATGGGCGTGCGAAAATTCCCCATGCCTGTGCGTCTGACCCACATGGGCATCTCCACGCCCCTGTGGCTCCTCTGTCTAAATGAGAAAATTCTCTAAGTGTTTTCCCACAGACGTGCGGAATTTCCATACGGATGTGGAACTTCACAGGGCTCGTTCACAAGGGCAGACGCATGCCCCTGTGTATTCTCGGGATGGAAGATGGCTCTTTTGTATAGATCCTCACGAGTGTGTGGAAATTGCCCATGCCCGTGTGTTTATCATAGGATCATCCATAGGGGCGAGTCCACGCCCCTATGTCTTCTCGGGAAAAATGCTAAGTCTCTACAGGATGACTCACGCCCATGCAGAGATTACCCACGGCCGTGTGAAATTCACAAGGTCATTCACAGGGGCTAGTCCAGGCCCCTGTGCCATCTCTGGATGAGCTCTGAACGCTTAGAAAACTTTGCAGGCTCTGCATAAAATTCTTGAATGCAAATATACACTCAGAGCCTGCCTAACAACGCAATTTTAACCAAAGAAAACACGAAAAACACGCTTAAACAACCAAGATTCTTCGCCACACATGAATAGGTACATGATAACACGACAATGTCCATGACAAAAATCACAGCAAAAGCATCTAAGAATCAAGACACCAACATTTAAAGCCTTATTCATGCAAACACTAAACTAAAAACTAGGAAAACAATAAAGACTTGAGTTGCCTCGGAAGAAGAGCTTGTTTAACGTCACTTAGCTTGACGCACCTTGTCTTACCTCACTGGGGCTCAAAGATGAAGGTTTCCCTCTTACCCATGACTTAGAAGCACGATGAACATAGTCTTTTGAAGATAGAGGGATAGTTGTCGAGCTTGGTACCACTTAACAAGGGTTCGTCAACCTTGTTACATTCTCGCGCATCCCCAACAGCCTTTTGCGTTTCTTATGATGTCTCCTTGCTCGTTTCATCTTCCGTAGCATCTTCTTCACGATCCCCATAGTAGATGGTACCTTCTCCTCTAGACCAAGCATCATTAACTCCTTGTTCTCTACTTCTTGGTCTAGCAATCTCTCGTACGGGTCCGGATTCAACATTTCCTGTACATATTCATCAATTATCTCATTAGTAGTGTCAAGAAAATACAAAGCATCATCAAAGTCAAGAGAATGTCGCATGGCTTCGGCGAGGCGGTATGTTAGCTTATCATCTCCAACCCTCAGTGTCAACTCCCCGCCATCCATGTCGATTAGTGCCTTGGAAGTGCACAAGAATAACCTCCCAAGTATCAAAGGAACATCTACATCCTCAATGACATCCAACAGTATGAAGTCTACAGGAAATATGTACTTGTCCACCTTGACAACCACTGTTTGGTCCGCCAATTGCAATGTCATCCTAGTGGGCCTAGACACTCCCAAGCTTAGCTTCTTGAAAAGTTATATGGCATGACGTTGAGACTAGCCCCAGAGTACGCCAATACCATTTCTTCACCCATATTACCAATGTTGCATGGAGTGATGAAGCTTTTGGGGTCTTTCTTCTTGTTCGGCATATTATTTTGCAACACCTCTGAACAAGAGGCATATAAGATCACTGATGCACTCTCCTCCAACTTCCTCTTGTTGGTCAACAAATCTTTTAATAACTTAGCATACCGAGGCATTTGAGATAACCCCTCCACAAAAGGAATATTGATGTGCAATAGCTTAAATACACCCAAGAAATTCTTATATTACTCATCATTTTGGTCGTTCTTCAATCTTGAAGGGTAGGGAATTCTCAGCTTGTAAGGTGGGGGTGCCACCTCCTTCTCCTTGTTGGCTCTATCCTCAACCTCCATGACCTCGAATGCTTCAACATGGTCTTCTCACTTGGAAGACTACCCTCAACCTCACGACCACTTCTCAAAGTGATCGCCTTCACATTTTATAAATTATGCAGTGAAGCGGTGTGGTTGCGAAGTGTAGCCTCGACCGATTGGAACAGTGTATCCGATGATTGCACAAATCGGGCTAAGGCTTTCTCTTGATCGGACATCCGGGTCTCCAAGCCTGAAACTCTATTCTCCATGTTTGAGGCTTGTTGTTTTTGAAAACCCGATAGTGCAGTGGCCTTTTGTTGCCCTTAGTTGTTCCATGAGAAATTAGGGTGATTCCTCTAACTCAAATTGTAGGTATTACTATAAGAATTGCCTTGGTTTCTCGTTGCATTACCCAGATAGTCAACTTCCTCAACGGAGGGTATACCACCAGCGGCTATCTGGCAATCGGATGGGGCATGTCCCCCTCCACATCCATCACAACTCATTACGGCCGCCAATCTCGAATAAGTTATAGTGTCTGACTTCTTACTCAATGCCTCCACTTTGGCCGTCAACGATGTAACCGCATCTACCTCATGGATGCCGGCCACTTTCTTCTTCTCCCTAACATTAAATTAGTACCTGTTCAACCCCATTTCTTCAATTAATTACCGGGCTTCTCTGGGTGTCTTGCTACCTAAAGTACCTCCTGCTGCTGCATCAAGTAACTGTCTTGTTCTTGGATTCAAACCATTATAAAAAGTCTGAATGATCATCCAATCTGGAAACCCATGTTGAGGACATTTTCCCAGGAGTTCCTTGAACATTTCCCATGTCTCAAATAGAGACTCCAATTCCATTTGCACAAAGGACGAGATCTCATTCCTAAGCTTTGCAGATTTTCCGGGTGGGAAATAATGGGCAAGAAAAGCTTCTACCATCTCCTCCCATGTAGTGATCGACGGTCTAGTTAATGAGTGTAGCCACTGCTACGCTCTCCCTTCAAGGAAAATGGAAAGACTCTCAACTTGATGGCATCATCCGTAACACCATTGATCTTGAGCATATCACATACTTCCAAGAAATTCTCTATTTAACTGTTTGGATCATCATCGGCCAAACCATTGAACTGTGCAGATTGCTGTAACATGTGGATGAATCCGGCTTTAGCTCAAAATTCCGAGTTGTGATTGGGGGGCCGCACAATGCTAGATTGTGTCCACAATATTAACAGTCTGGCATTATCATAGAGTGTTCTCTGTTGTTCATTTTGTTTAGCCATGTTGTCAAACCCTTCAACTTCCACGTCAGCTAGATTCGACAGTTCTTGCACAAGTTCTTTACCCCCTCTTTTGAGTGTACGTTCAAGTTTGGGATCACCTTCAATTAATATCGAAGGGTTCCCTAGGGTCATAACCTAGAGCTGCACCAAAATAAAGAAAACAAAATTAGAATGATGGTAGAATAAGAAGATATGAAGTAGAATGAATGAATGAATAGCTAAGATAGCAAAGTGCAAAGTATCTCTAAATGCCTACTCCCCGGCAACGGCGCCAAAAACTTGACAACGCCCCTAAGGGCACGGGTTTATCGAAGTAATAAATCCCAAGTGAGTGGGGTATCGTATCTACAGAGAGTAGGGAATAAAAAATACCTAAATAGCTACTTAACCAAGCGAAGATGAATAATGATTGTGTTGATAAGATGTGATGTAAACAGAAATAAAAGGAACAAGAATGAGAGGCACAAGTAAGCGAGAGGTAAGGCAATCGATAGAAGTGGCGTACTCGGACAATGCTCCCCTTAGGACTTATGCTTCAAGTGCTCCGCTACCTCTCGACTCACCCTCTCAACCCTCTCCAATCTAGCTTTGTCTAACCCTCATGGCGTGTCACCCATCCACAAAGATTACCAATATTGACTCTCAACCCTAGTATTACTCTAAGGGAAAAATCATTCAACAAGCATTCAAGACTGAAACTCAATTAAAAAGCATCAATTGACAAAAACATAATGGAATGTCAATGAAACAATAACATCTTAGGGTTTACAAAATCCAAGTATCCACTAGGGGGTTTAGCTCTCCATAGAGAAAAATACAATCAACAATCAAATCGAAAGTAAAGATAAGCAATCCGTAAGAAAACCCCCTTGGTATTCGTGTTGATGGTCTTATGGATTGGCCTCGTCTTCTCCAAAGGTCCCCTTGTTCGGCCTAGGGCACATCTCGCCGGATCGGTGCCGACGAAAGCTCGCCCAATAACCTTCTTCCAAGCGCAGTGTCGAATCCGGAGAATGACTCCAAAGACATGCCAAAAGCCTCTCCAAACCCTAGACGATGGCCTCTCAAAAGATGGAGAAAAATTGGAGAGAAAGGGGAAAGAAGATCCCCAAAATCGGGCTAAATTGCGGCTTAAGTAGGGCTAGAATCGGGCATCCACATGCCCCGGTGGATTTCCACACGAGCCTGTGGAATTTCCACATGGGCGTGAACAAATTCCACACGCCCGTGTGGATTCTCTGGAAATCTGATTTTCGGCCGGTTGTGAACAGTATCTGCTATAATAATTAGTGCCTGCTACAGTACTCCGCCGAAACACTCCCAATTCCACACTTTTCATCGAGGCAAAATAAACGGGCACACGTTTATGCCGTATATCGCAACTCTTCTTCAATCAAAAGACTCGTTGGTGAAGATCTTGCTATCAATGCACAAGTCGGGATGCGCAAATGTGACTGCGTTCGTGCCCCTCCAACTCATTGTAATGGCTTGAATACGTGGAGGTTGGCACACATTCACGTATCTTAGAGCCCCACTTGTGTCTTCTCGTTTGTTCCTTCCAAGATTCCACCAAATAGTGCATTCACGATCTACTTTTTGCTTCTTTTCTCAAAACATAGCTTCATAACCCTACATGTGCAAAAGAACACAAATACACATGTATTAGCGCTAAAATCAGATAAAAGTAATGCTCATTATAAGGAAAGAACATTTCGCATTCTTAACACACAAGCACTTATCTGTGAATACTAGAGCATGCTTCCCCATGGAGTTCTGGGTAAATAGAAGAGCACGGTTATGCTTCAAGAAGGGCACGACTGTGCTTCGTGGGTGACCATCTTCCCCTAAAGTCCTAAAGACTAGCATGCTCATGAAATTACTATCATCAACAATACCAATTTAATCTAAACAAAATCATGGATATTAATTAAGCATTAGCAAGCACATGGAGCATGATTTCAAAGAGATAAATCATACAAATCAAAGCAATGAGGCCTACAAGAGTTAAGAAAAGGGGCAAGAAAGCGAGGAGAAAATCGGTAAGGGAACGACAAATGCTGTAAAGCACTTGAGAAGACCGGAGAAACAGCAAGAAAACTGAGAAAATGAGATGTAGGTGAACTAAAACAATCGGTGGCAATTGTTTTGGTTTTCAAGGAAAAATGGGAGAACCCTAACGCCACACTTGAGCAAGCTCAGAACACAGGCTTGCTTGGTGCATGCACAAATTAGGGCAGCTTGGGTGGGGAAGCACGGTTATTCTTTCCCCGTGCTATCTAGCCATGCTTCTCACGGGAAAGAATTTCTTGGGACACAAAATGAAGCTTGATCGTGCTGACTCCCTACTTGCTGCACATGATTATCTCGGGAAAAATTCCCAAGATATTAGATGGTGGAGAACGGTCGTGCATAGAGCTAAAAACCATGCTAACTGATGAGCACGAGCATGCTTGCCCCTTTCCGAGATGTTACAAAAGAATTGTAAACAGTGAAAATCATGACTTGAGCATGGCATGCTTTGCCCGTGCTCAGCCTGAGATAAACACTAAGTGGTCCCGCTCTGTTTTTCCAGAAGAAAGTGCAATGCCCTCAAGAATTTACAAGCAATAACTGATGAAAAATATATTTAATCCAAACTGCGAGATATGAAAGATGCAAGATTCACGCATGCAAAAATCAAACAAATAACTAAAAACTAAAAACTAAAAATATGAAATCTTCGGTTACCTCCCAAGAAGCACTTGTTTAACATCACTATCAATGTTCCCTTTTCTGCTCGATCAAGGAGGTTCGTGAAAGTGAGACCTCTCATTTCCACTTGAAATATACTTGCAAGAATATGGTGCTAAGGTGTTAATTAAATTGATCTCACCGAATATCCATAAATTAGATTGTGTTAAAGTTGGTTGTGGGATAGGTTGGGTTTTTTTCTTAGAATCACTTATTTCCATCATCTCTTGGCATGGGAGAATTTTTTTCTTGGGTCAGTCCTTCATCACATGCTTACCTGCAACAACTACTTCTTGGTAGTGTACTTCCTCCACCAAATCATCCAGTGCATCAGCTTCAGGGGGTTTATCTTCTAATAGCTCTGACAGTTCATCATTCACGAATGTATCCTACATATATTCAAAAACAAAATCATCAACCACATCTACACAATAACATGTATCATCAAAGTCCATAAAATTTCTCAGAGTTCTAGAGTTTGAAAGTGATTTCTTTGTCTCCTACTCGAAGTACAATTTGACCATCCTTCACATCAATTAGGGCTTTTGAAGTTGCTAAGGGTGGTCTTCCCAAAATAAAGGGCACCTCCACCTTGTCATCCATATCAAGAATTACAAAGTCCATCCGAAATATGAACTTGTCCATCTTCAGCAACACATCTTGTATAATACCTTTTGGTTGCCGGATAGACTTGCCTGCTAATTGTAGAGTTATTGTGGTGGCCTTTGGTTACCCTAACCTGAGTTTTTGAAAGATTGTATAGGGCATCAGGTTGATGCTTGCCCCAAGATCGGCCAGGGCTTTCTCATCTACAAGCCATCCAATGGTGAATGGAATAATAAATCCCCAAGGGTTTCTCTTTCTTAGGGAGCTTGTTCTTGGATCAAGGCCGAACATTCTTCACTAAGTGTCACTGAAGACACTTCCTAAAGCTTCCTCTTGTAAGTGAGTAGCTCCTTCAGGAATTTTGTATATGTCGGCATTTGTACAAGGGCCTCAACAAATGGAACATTTATGTACAAGGTCTTGAACACATCCAGAAATTTCTTGAACTTCTCTTCTTGTTTATCTTTCTTCATTTTAACCAAGTATGGAAGTTTGGGTTGGTACTTGGAAAATTTAGTTCTTCCCTTAACGTTCTTATTTTCCTCATTACCAACTGTAGTTTTAGGATTAACATCTACTGACTACCTTGCTCTTGACTGAGGTTCAACAACTTCAATCTCGGGTTCTTATTTTCCTTGGGATTGACTTTCGTGTTAATAGGGAGAGAACTTGGGAGCCTTTCCTTAATTAACTTTGACATTTGGGCCATATGATGCTCCAAGTTCCTCACAATGGCATTGGTGTTCCTTATCATTTCAACATACCCTGAAAGACGAGTTTTATTGTCTTTAATGTACCAAGTCAACAACGCTGTGAGTTTGTTAGAAGGTCCTAGTGGAGGAGGATTTGCTTCAACATTATGCTGTGGAGGCCTAGGCTATTGCTATACCACTTGCCCCTATCTGGCTTGTCTTCAATAAAAATTCAGATGATTCCCCCAGCCCGCATTGTACGTGTTATTGTATGCGTTATTTTGATATCGTCAGTTCTGCCTAACAAAGCCAAACAATTTAGTTGCTAGGCACTCATATCAAAACAAGAAAAACACCTAGGATCAGTTTGGGACCCCCAATTCTCACAGTGTGATCCCGAGGCTTGAGAATTTGACTACATTGCATTTAGCCTTTTTGTGATTGCCTCTACCTGTGTGGCCAAAGTTGCGATGACATCCACTTAATAAATTGCTGCTGCCTTGACTGGCTTATTCCTTTTAGAACACCATTAATAACCATTGTTTGTCATTTCCTCGATCAAACTGTATGCTGCACTCAATTTGGTAGCACTGTTCATCCCATTATAGAAGATTTGGATTTGCATCCATTCCATAATTCCATGTATCTCTCCTAAGTATCATACAAGGATTTGAACTCCATTATAGGGAATGGATATCGCTCCTTAACTTGGAGATCTTTGCGGGAGGAAAATATCTCATAAGAAATGTGTTGGCTATCTGCTTCCATGTAGTGATAGAGCCTTATGGCAATGAACTTAGCCATTGCTTTTCCCTTCCTCGCACAGAGAATGGAAAGAGTCTGAGGATGATGACGAGCCTGCTGAGGCTACAGATACACCAACTTAGTGAGAGCCGATGGACATAAAGGCAGCTACAACAGCACAGGTTGCTTTATCTGATCTTGATCCATTTCTACTATAGTTCATGATCATTTGGCGAGACTCAAGGCTGTTGTAGCCACCATCATTGAGAACCAGGCCTGGATCCTAGAGCGCCTTGCTCATATTTAGCAGACTTTAGATGAGGACATCGCCTCTGACTCACCACCAACACCAGCATTTGGCGCCGATGCTTGAGGCGCCACACTCATGCTACTATCTTATGCTTTTATTTCTATTGTTGTTATGTTATTTTGTGCACTTATATACTCAGAAAGTTTTGGCCTTCTGAGGGTAATCTTAATGCTTTATTTTGTTTTTGCTAGTTTGTGCTTTATTGGCTTATAAATATATATATATTTATATATATGAACTTGTGCATCTTTTTTGTTTTTTTTATCTTCACTGAATCCCCTAGTATTCATGCAGATGGCCTTGAGAGTGATGTTGATGGTGGTTTAGTCAAGTATATGGTCATGTGACTTTGTCAGATGGGCATGTGATCTTCACAACCGGTTAAACACAACTCACCCATGAGTTAGAGTTCACCAAATGATCAGTGAGGAGTTTAAGGGACATTTTGATTTTATTGATGATATTTTTATTGTGCTTGCGTGCTGACAAACGCCTAAATGCGTGTATTTTATACATATTCTTACTGTACTATTTATGTATAGATCGATGATTTGTTGCTGTTTGTGAGGTTTAATTAGTCTTATTCATGTTACAGGTCATGAGAATGCTAGGTGAGCTCGACAACACAAAAGAGAAAAAAAAATGACACCAAAATTGGCATTTTAGAGCCATAAGTACTATACATGCACTGTAGCACAAAAACTTGAGAAACGGCAAAGTCTCGGGTTTCATTTATGGGTTTGCTAATGGGTGTGAAGACGCCCGTGAACCCGATGAAGAATGCACAATTTTGTTAATGAATTTTTAACAAATTCCCGAGACTCTGATGGCCTCCTCCATGCCCGTGAAGAAGGCTGTGATACCAACCTGAGAAAGTTTTAAAAAGGGGTTTTAGGGCTTTTTGAGCTATCTTCTTCCACATCTTCATCTCCTACCTTCACCATTGCTCTCTATCTTCCAAATCCAGGTTAAAGAAGGCTTAAGAAGACATTTTAAGCAAGGAAATCAAAGGAAGGGGCAAGATCCGGCATCATTTCCCATTGTTCAAACTTGTAGAGGGCAAGGAAGCTACCCATTTAGTGGTGTCGTTGGAAGCTTCCCGTTGCCTGTCTCTCCATATTCATCACTTGAGGGAGTTCTTTGTTGTTTATTTAGTTTTTTTTATGGACTTGATCATGTATTTTATTACTATGAACAACTAAACCTCAAGGTCACCGGATATTGGTGAACCTTGGGGTGAACTTGTGTAGTTGGATGCTTTGATCTATTTTATTGCATTTTCGTGTTATTGTGATTCATGCTTAGTATACTGACAATGCCCAACCCGCATGTGTACGGGTTTGTCGAAGTAATAAATCCCAAGTGAGTGGGGTATACTACCCACAGGGGTAGGGAATAAAAATACTAAAATTGCTGCATAACCAAGCGAAAATGAATAATGATTGGTTCGATAAATGTAATGTAAGCAAAAATAAAAGAAACAAGAATGAGAGACCCAAGTAAGTGAGAGGAAAGACAATCGATAGAAGTGGGCGGACAATGCTTCCCCTATTACTAACGTTTCAAGTGCAAGACCTACTATTATGCTTCCTAACTAATGTTTAATGAGTCATGAAAATCCTAAAGTACACTGTCCCAAACCTAAGGTCAACCGTGACTAACTCTACACTATGTCCCGACGGAGAAATCGCTCAGTTTCTCAACACCTCACACTATGCAAAGTTGCATGGAGTTCTAAGGATTCCAAGTGATAAACCCTAATCCTATGTGTAAATCTAACCCTTTGGTCCAGGCGAAAGACCTCTAGTCACAATTAAGCCCTAGATACTAAAGTCACTTCAACATTTCACTCTGTTGCTTGTGCAACTAAGCCCCAGCGGAGTTCATCCTTTAGTTCTTCACTCTATTATAACCGCAAAGAACTCCAGGAAATGGAGGTATTTTTAATCACACCGGAGGGAAAAGGGGATGCTCCACTACCTCTCGACTAACCCTCTCAACCCTCTCCAATCTAACTTTGTCTAACACTCGTGGCGTGTCACCCATCCACAAAGGTTACCAAGATGAACTCTCAACCCTAGTGTCACTCTAAGGGAGAAAATCATTCAACAAGCATTCAAGATTGAAACTCAATTAAAAACATCAATTAAGGAAGGCAAATAAAACGTCAAAGAAACATTAACATCCTAGGGTTTAGCTCTCCATGGAGCAAAATACAATCAATAATGAAATCGAAAGTTAAAACGATCCAATCCATAGGAAAACCCCCTCAGTATTCGTGTTGATGGTCTTATGGAGTAGGCTCTTTTTCTCCAAAGGTCCCCTTATCCTGCCTAGGGCACACCTCGTCAGATCGGTGTCGATGAAAGCTCCCCCAACAACCTTCTTCCAAGAGAAGTGTGGTGTCAAATCCATAGGACCACTCCAAAGGCGTGCAAAAAGCCTCTCAAAACCCTAGCCGACGGCCTCTCAAAATATGGAGAGAAGTTGGAGAGAAAGGTGAAAAGATTCTCCTAAAATTTGGCTGAATCGCGGCTAAAATAGGGCCAGAATTGAGCATCCACATGCCCCTGTGGATTTTTCACATGGGCCTGTGGAATTTTCACACGGGCGTGGGAAATTTCCACACACCCGTGTAGATTTTCTGGAAACCTGATTTTCGGCCGGTTGCTGAATAGTAACTGCTACAGTGTATTACTACAGTGAACTGTTAAAGTGCTCCCGGTAAAACACTCCCAATTCCATACTTTTCATCGATGCAACATAAACGGGCACACGTTTATGCTGTCAACTCTTCTTCGATCAAAGACCTCATTGACGAAGATCTTACTATCAATGCAGAAGTCGGGATACGTAAATGTCACTGCCTTTGTACCCCTCCAACTCATTGTAATGCCTTGACTACATGAAGGTCGGCACACATTCACGTATCTTAGTGGCCCACTTGTATCTTCGCGTTTGTTCCTCCCAAGATCACATCAAATAGTGCGTTCACGATATACTTTTGGCTTCTTTTCTTAATATTCAGCTTCACAACCCTAAATGCGCAAAAGAACACAAATACACATGTATTAGCGCTTAAACCCTAAATGCACAAAAGAACACAAATACACATGTATTAGCGCTTAAACCCTAAATGCGCATTCTTAGCACACAACACTTATCATATACTTTGATGCATTGATATGCATGAGAACTCTGTATGTTGATTTCTAGGTTGTACTAGGTTGCATGACCATCTCCCTTGTACTAGACGCACTCAACATGGAAGGGATCCATGTACAAATACTCCATGACCATCGCACAATTTGTATCCCTCCAACATTAGGATTTGACCTAGTTTGTGTTTTGGCTCTAATTAGAGATTTCACTACTTGTAATGCAATCATAGGAGGATTTGGTCGAAAAAAATTTCGTATCAATACTCATACCAGATTAGGGGTTAATTATCATGACCATCAAGCTGACCTATCTCAGGAATCTCTTGGTCCAAATCACCAATTGCGTGATAGTTCTAGCATCCTTCTCACTTTAGTAGCTCCAGGGGGATCCACATCTGTAGCAATCTTCATCCCTTGATTTCTACCCCTAATTTTCCTCGACTGTAGACACACATTTAGAGTTCTTTCTTTTACTTTGTAGTTTTAAACACAATCACTCGAATTTGTAGGCTAGACATCACATGAAGAAGAAGTAAGAGTAGCTTCTCGGGCACTGGGAACATGACCCTCTCGTGCTTGCGCGAGAGCTATTACTTGACAACCCCGTGCACTTGCGAGTGTTCACACCTCATGCGTACATTGAGGGTAATGTACATCTTAAGTGTGGGAGAGGGTTCACCTTATACATGTCTTTGACTTGTGTTTTTCATGATCATGCTCATGTTGGTAATGAAGGTTCACCTTAGGGTTAAGAGTTTAATTCTTAATTTTTGAAGGTTATAAACATTAGGTTTTATTATGCTCTAGTTGCCATCCAATTTTCTTGAGATTTTCATCTGATTGCTATTCCATACACTATTCTCACTTATTAAATCTATAAAAACTCTAGTTCAATATTTTTGGACTCTATAGTGCTAGTTAAAAAAAGTTTTAGAAATTGTTTTTGGTGTAGATAGGGGGTGGAAAACCAAGTTACTAGTCCCGTCAAAGTAGCAGTTACTGTTTATAGACCGTTGAAAAACCAAGTTCTGCAGATTCACATGGGCGCGCAAAAATTCCACACGCCCGTGTGGATTCCCGATTCCAGCCCTATATAAAGCTGTGATTCAGCTCGATTTCAGAATCCTTTTTTTCCATCTTTTCTTCATCTTTTGAGAGGCTTGCGGCTGGGGTTTAGAGAGGCTTTGGGGGTTAAAATCTTGAGTGGGTACCCCACTATGCCCAATATCAAAATGGGTACCACAATATAATTTGTTTCTTTATGGGTACCACATTATAATTGGTCTTCACCGAGAGGGTTCCGACATAATTCCGATGAGTTTTTACGCATGTGGCAGCCGGATTAAACACGTGGCTGGAGTCTGGACACATCATTTGGTCACGTGGAGTGACAACAGGACTGACTTACGCCATGTCATGGGTTATATCCTAGTCACCATGGCCTTGGTCCTCATCAGCAACTTAAATTTGCCAGCTCAGCCATCCTTTCTTTTCTCCTTCTCCTCCAATCTTCTCCAGCACGCAAGCCAAAACACTAGGGCATCAAAATTTTCCAAGGCTTAACCATTGTCCCGACTGAGGGCAGCTTCAAGTGCGAGGTTGAGTCTGCATTTTGAGGAGGCTTCAAGTGCCAACTTTGCATCATTTTTCTCGATCCGCAAGCCAGAACATTAGAAAACGCCTTCGACTCTCACAGAAACATAGTCCCAGGCCAACTGTGCATCCGGATCATTTAGTTGATTGTCATAGCTTATTTTTTTTTGTTATGCCCATTTTCGATCCCTTGGTGGAGGTTTTCCTTCAAACTAGGGTTTCATTTTGTAAATCTTTTTCTCCCAGTTGCAGGTTTCCATTGTAGAGAGTTTCATTTTGTAAACCTTGCTTGCAGGTGAAAGTCATAAAAATTTGCAATTAATTTCAACTGTTGTGGTGTAAAAATTATTCTTTCGGTAAAGTTGAAAGAGTGATTTCAATGCATACAAAATGACCAATTTGCACAGAATGCCATTAATGTTTCAAAATCAATTGATATAACATGAACATGTTATTCCAGTTTAAACAATTTGCAGTTCATCATGAGTTTTTAATAATTTGTAAAACTAAACACCTGTTAAACAAGTAGCCACAACTCATATTAGTATGAAATTCTAAAACTGAAAATAGTTGAAGAAGTTTTAATAATCTGCGGATTTGTTGAACACTAAAAATAGACAAACATGACGATAATTGAATAAGCGTTATGGAAATATACATACTCTGTTCATCAAAAACAAGGGATTCAACAAAAATTGCAAGCCTAAGTGTCTTGCACACCATAAAGAGTACAGTGTTTGATCACATAGAAATAAAAAAATTACAAGCAGTGGTACATTTTTTCCAATGTAGCAACTTTGATGACAATGACAAATACTAGAACCTTGCATTCTTCATTGTGTCAATTGGTACCACCAGAAGGAGCAGAACGTCCAGCACCAGGTGGTACCCATATTTTCTTTTTTTTTGGAAGCAGCCAAATCTGTCATTGGTTCTTAGCACAGGCATTGTTGAAGCTGATGGAGTTTTCTTCACCTGAGCTTGATTTCCTTGAATTGCATGCACCTGCCCCTTGGCAATATGAATGACCCTATTTCCTGTACGGGTTGGCAATTTAGCCCTCTTTGGCCTCCTCAATCCCATAGTTGTATCTCCAAGAGTTGCCTCTTCATTAGGCTGTCATGGCCAGATTTTTTTTATATATATAGTTCTCTTTCAAGGCTAAATAAAAAAATACCATCAATGTTGCAACAATTTAAAATAAAAACTACTAAGTCACCTGTGATCCAGTTGCTACTACAACTTCAGATTGTTGTGTGAGTTCTCCAGCTTCATTATTTCTGCTAAGGATTTCCACTTGAAAATGACAACACAAACACAGTTAGTATTGATAGATGGCAACAAATGAAAACAATTTCTGAAAATGGTGAACCTTAACAAAATGATCTTCAAGCACTTGTGGGTCAATTGTAGCCATGGGATCAATCCCTTCATCCTAATTGAGCATAAGTAAATTAAGAAACCTCCACAACCAAAGAAACCTAATTTATTAAACAATCAAAAATCACCTCTTCTGCATTAATGCTTGTTGTGCTTGACTGACCTCTGGGTTGGCCACCTACCCTCTCGTTAATCCCCTGATTCAAGTTCAAACATGGTTATGTCATAGTGAAAAAGATGAATCACAAAAAAAATTGATAAGCCTTGCACATACCTGCACACCATGGAATCTTCTATTATGTCCTGGCTGTCTACAAATACTACACTTAAGTTGAATCCCTTTCTTGGCCACTCTGCTCTTAGTGAAGCTCACAGATTGCTCATCTTCTTCTTTCCTTCTAAGTAATGCCTTCCTGCCTCTTTTCTTATTTATTGGCTCACGTGGAAGCATGGGTGGTTGATCACTCTTAGGCCAACAATTTCTACCATGGGTTGGGTGTAAAATGTGGGTATATGTTTTAAGGGTAGTAGAGACTGTGTAACTCTCATCCAAATAATTCTCAGGCATATCGTTTTTGTAATAAATGGCAGATATCCCATGACAACAGGGAATTCCTGCTAGTTGCCTTTTTCTACAACTACAACTTCTTTCTTTGATGTCCACAACAAATTGACCATCTTGCCCCACAACTTGGTACTTATCACCTCCAGACCATGCAGGTATATACTTGTTACTCATTTCCTTTAATTTTTCAAGCTTCCTCAAAATCTTAGGGCAGTGAATGGTATAACACTTCTGCAAAGCATCTCTCTTTTTCTGTATTCTGACCATTAGCCTTGTTCTTACCATTTCAGTCATGGTAATAATGCGTTTTGTTCTAGCCTCTAAGATTTGTGCATTAAAACTCTCACATAAGTTGTTCAAAAGCATATCACATTTGAATTGAGTCTGGAAGTGGGCTCTAGACCAATGTTTTGGATTAATGTTTTTCATATATTGGTATGCATCTGCATTCATTATTTTCAAATCCTCCATTAACTTGTCAAAAGCTTGGATGTAGCTAGACCTAGCACATTTCCATACTTGATCCTTAAGAGCCTTACTCTTAAATTTAATTCTAAAGTTTGTGTGGATGTACACAAAATCTATGTTCACTATTTGGAAACAAATCCTGAATAGTAGGTATAAGGCCCTGTAGTAATATCCCAAGCATACACCATAGCCAATAAATAACAAAAAACAGGACAGGAAGAGAAGAAACATATTTCATTAGTAATAAGAAAACTAAGCAGGACATGCACATATAATATTAGCAATCAGAACAGTGATAAGGGCACAAAAGAGATTGCATTATGATATAAACATGACACTAAGCTTCGAAACAAATATTATATTCCATGGTTTTGCACAAGACATTAAGCAGGACATCCATTCAACAAAACATTAAGCATTACAGTTAATTACCAATCTAGTCAATTAATTAACAATCAAACTTTAAAAACAAAAGCTTCTTAAATAGAATGAATCCTACCTTTTGTCTGTCTGTCATGAATGCCCATTGATGGCTATTATGTATACCTATGTCTTCAGCCAGTAACTCTAGGAACCATTGCCAATATTCACGGTTTTCTTTGGCCACCACAGCCCATGCGAAAGGGTAAATGTTGTCGTTGCCATCAATACCTACAACACTGAGTAGTTGCCCACCATATAGGCCCTTCAAGAAGCATCCATCCAAGGAGATTATTGGCCTGCATCCCTCCAAGAATCTAGCTTTAAGTGGCCCTAGACACATTCCTGCGAAAACCCCTTCATTACATTTGAACTTGACAGTGGACCTCTCATTAGTTCTTCGTAGCTCGAGTCTATAATCATAAAGCCTGCCAATTTGTGACTCCTCATCACCGTCCAACATCCTTGCAACATGAAAAAATATTGTCAAAGTTGATAAATGAAAAAATACACTGTAACCTCTCAAACAAAACATAGGTCATCACATGAGAACAAAGCACTTAGCCCTCCAAGCTTTAAGTCGGCTTATATGGGCTTGCTGATTTAGTCTGACAGCTTGAATAATCCCCGCAGGCTTCCAAGACGGATCAGCTCTAAATTGCTCCAAGTAATTGGTAGCTATCCACTGGGCACTGAAATGTCTAATATTATGATCCCTTATGCATTCATGCTTTAGGATACCAGACTTAATTTGTATAGTCTCTTTGTTGGTATACATGGGAGAAGCCCAGAGGTACCAAGGGCAACCTCTTTTGCAAAAAGCTTTGCACTTTTTTTTATTGTTTGGCTTGAAATTTATGACACATATATTCTTTATACCATAGCTTCTTACGGCTTCCCTAAACTGTTTAAAGCTCCTGAACTTCATGCCGATTTTAAACTCTGGATCTTTCATATCAGAATCTTCATAAAACTCAGGATACTTTGGTTTTTCACGATCCAACTCTTCCTCATCAGTGCTTGAACAGGATTAAAATTCTTCTGAGTTAGCAAGTTCAGGATCATCTTGTCCATTATGTCCATAATTAATTTCAGTCTCCTTCACCATTGCTCTATTGTCTTCTTCAGTAACTGTTTGCTGCTTTTCCTGCTCATGGTCTTCCTCCTCATCCTCAATCTCTTCAGTGAATTCCTCCACATGCTCTTCAAATTCATCATTACTAAAAGTATAGTCCGAGTCATGAAAATTACTTGCCTCTGAATCACTTGTTTCCTCTATTTCTTTCCCCTTGTCCTTTGCTACATCTTCACCCACTTTGCTTAGTTTTGGAATACACATTTATTAGCCTTCTACGGTCAACTTTTCTTGCCATTGAAAGAACATCCAAGTCATTCTTAATTTCCACTAGTGTTTTCTTGCCATAATCCACTTCCATCCACCAGAAAGTGCTAACTTCTACTTGTAATTTGAACTCCTTGGCCATGTTAATTATTTCCAATTTGGATAGTTTATCGGCACAACAATAATCAATATACCCAGACATTGTATACTCATCCCATTTATATATGTCACCATAGGTATAATACATACCAATGCTGAAATAATCTGAATTCAGAGCTGAAACAGAGAATTGATTGTTTAAAGTTAGAGCTGAAAAAGAGAATTGATTGTTTGGTAACAGATGTGTTTCTTCTAAGTTTAGTATTCTTTTACTTCCAGCCAACACACATGTTTCAACTCCATTGCCTCTCCATAATTTAAGCTGTACATAATTATATACAATGGTAATAATATTAATATTGAGCAAATGAAAGAGCAACTATATTTTAATTATAGTTTAAGTACATATCGATATGGGTTTTGGTTTGAATATCAACTAAATCAAAACAAATGATAATTTTTCAAGAGTTCTCAAGTTCATCAAGATTTTCTTTTTTTTGGTCTTAAAACATGATAGACTTGAATAGAGGAAATCAATAATAATAATAATAATAAAAGTACATATACAAGAGCATAAATTTTCATCTCCTTCATACTTAATTTATAACCATGCAATACTGTATTAGAGATAACATATGAAAAATCCAGATCAACTAAACCAATATAAACAAACAAACAAACAAAAAATAACAAAGTTTCAAGTTCATTACACAAAAATCAAACAAAACAAGAAGGTTCATCACACCTAATAGTGATTAAAAACTATTTAACTATAGATCCATACATATAACTAGTACAGAATCATGGATAATTTTTTTTTATAGTTCTACATAGCACATATCTACTCTTATCTACACATATCTACTACCTATCTAGAGATCCATATATGTCTACAAAGCACATTGGTTTGAAAACCTTTACCAAACTAATGAAATTGTTTGTAACACTTTCATCAAATTGTCTATTTCATCAGGCTGTCAATAAAATCTTAGGAACTAAATTTCCCCCCTTCAGCCATAAAAAAGCCCTGATTGTGGATGCCATAAATCCAAAGCAAAACACTTAAAACCCATTCAGAGCAACTAAATTTCCCCTAATTTAGTAACCCCACACACATCGTTATAAGTCCAAACTAAACATAAACTACCCCACCCCAATTCTAGAACACCACATGCAACCATCCAAGCTTGAAACCCTTTCACTTTAAAGGAAAAGAAGAACTTACGGTATTCTGGCTCTTCAACATTCGCAGGTCTTCTTACCCAGTCAACCTCCATGTTGCCTCCCCAAAATGCAGACTCAACCTCGGACTTGAACCTTCCCTCAGTCGGCACAATGGTTAAGCCTTGCAAAACTTTGATGCCCTAGTGTTCTGGCTTGCGTGCTGGAGAAGATGGAGGAGAAGGAGATAAGAAAGGATGGCTGAGCTGGCAACTTTAAGTTGCTGATGAGGACCAAGGCCATGGTGACGAGGATATAACCCATGACATGGCGTAAGTCAGTCCTGCTGTCACTCCACGTCAGCAAATGATGTGTCCAGACTCCAGCCACGTGTTTAATCTGGCTGCCACATGCATAAAAACTCATCGGAATTATGTCGGTACCCTCTCGGTGAAGACCAATTATAAAGTGGTACCCATAAAGAAACAAATTATATTGTGGTACCCATTTTGATATTGGGCATAGTGGGGTACCCACTCAAGATTTTAACCCGAGGCTTTGGCTAGGCTTTTGGAGTGGTTCTACGGCTTCGACACCGTGCTTCTCTTGGAAGATAGTTATTGGGGGAGCTTTCGTCGGCACCAATCCAGCAAGGTGTGCCCTAGGCTTGACAAAGGGATTTTTGGAGAGGACAAGGCTACTACACAAGACCATCAACACAAATATTGAGGAGTTTTTTCTTAAGGATTACATGTTTTTACTTTCGATTTCATTATTGATTGTATCTTGCTCCATGGAGAGCTAAACCCCAGGTGGGTACTTGGACTGTAAACCCTAGGATGCTATTGTTTCATTGACCTTTTATTATGTTTTCCTTAATTGATGTCTTTAATTGAATTCCAATTTTGAATGCTTATTGAATGACTTCTCCCTTAGAGTGGTACTAGGGTCGAGAGTCTACATTGGTAATCCTTGTGAGTGAGTGACTAACCATGAGAGTTAGACAAAGCAAGATCGGAGAGGGTTAACAACGTCCTTTGCATGTCACAACCAAGTGCACGGGTTTGTCGAGTAATAAATCCCATGTGAGTGGGGTATCGTATCCACAAGGAGTAGGGAGTAAAAATACTTAAATTGCTACTTAACCACGTGAAAGTGAACAATGATAATGTTGATAAATTGTAATGAAAACAAAGATAAAAGGAAACAAGGATGAAAGGCAAAGGTAAGTGAGAGGTAAGGCAATCGACAGAAGTGGGGTACTCGGGCAATGCTCCCCTAGGATTAATGTTTCAAGTGCAAGACTAACAATTATACTTCCTAATCAATGATCAATGAGTCATGGAAATCCTTAAGCACACGGTCTGAAATCTAAGGTCAACCGTGACTAACTCTATACTATGTCTTGGCGTAGAAATCGCTCAGTCTCAACACCTCACACTGTGTAAAGTTGCATGGAGTTCTAGGGAATCCAAGTGATAAACCCTCTTCCTATATGTATACCTAACCCTTTGGTCCAAGCGAAAGACCCCTAGTCACATTTAAGTTCCAGACACTAGAGTCACTTCAACGCTTCACTCTGTTGCTCGTGCAACTAAGCCCCAGCGGAGTTCATCCTCTAGAACTTCACTCTATTATGACTGCAAAGAACTCAAGGAAATGGAGGTAGGGTAAATCACACCAGAGGGGAAATGGGACGCTCCGCTACCTCTTGACTCACCTTCTCAACCCTCTCCAATCAAGCAATGTCTAACCCTCGTAGAGTGTCACTTATCTACAATGATTACTAAGATGGACTCTCAACCCTAGTGTCACTCTAAGGGAGAAATCATTCAACAAGCATTCAAGATTTAACCTCAATTGAAACATCAATTAAGCAAAGCATAGTAAACGATCAATGAAACAATAACATCCTAGGGTCTACAAAATCCAAGTACCCACTAGGGGGTTTAGCTCTCCATGGTGCACAATACAATCAACAATGAAATCAAACGTAAAAACAAGTGTTCCATAAGAAAACCCCCTCAGTAGTCATGTTGATGGTCTTGTGGAGTAGCCAAGTTTTCTCCAAAGGTTCCCTTGACCGGCCTAGGGCACACCTCGCCAGATCTATGCCGATGAAAGTTCTCCCAATAACCTTCTTCCAAGTGAATCGTGGTGTCGAAACCCTCAAACTATTCCAAAGACTTGCCAAAAGCCACTCCAAACGCTAGCCGACAACTTCATAAACGATGGAGAAAAGTGAAAGAGAAGAGGGGAAAAAATCCCTAAAATCGGGCTGAATTGCGTTTTAAATAGAGTTGGAATCGGGAATCAAAATGCCGTTGTGGATTCTTCCCACGGCCTGTGGAATTTCCACACGGGCGTGTGGATTCTCTGGAAATCTGTTTTCTGACCAGCTTTGAACAGAAGATGCTACAGTAATTTACTACAGTGATAAGCTACAGTACCTGCTACAGAACTCGCCCAAAACACTCCCAATTCCACGCTTTTCATCGAGACAACATAAACGGTCACACGTTTATGTCATAGATAGTATGTCTTCTTCAATTAAAAGCTTCATTGGTGGAGGTCATGTTATCAATGCGCAAGTCGGGATACGCAAATGTGACTGCCTTTGTGCCTCTCCAACTCATTGTAGTCACTTGAATTCATGGAGGTTGGCACACATTCATGTATCTTGGAGTCCCACTTGTGTCTTCCTGTTTGTTCCTTCCAAGATTCCACCAAATAATGCGTTTACGATCTATTTTTGGTTTTTTTCTCAATACTTAGCTTCACAACCCTACATGCGTAAAAGAACACAAATACACATGTATTAGCACTTAAACTTGCTAAAAGTAATGCTCAACAAAAGGAAAGAACACTTCGCATTCTTATCACACAAGCACTTATCAAACTCCCCCACACTTAAGCTTTTGCTTGTCCTCAAGCAAAAATAAGACATTGAAGCATAAACGAAGGAAATATTTAAAATGCTCGGCCTTAGATTCACCAAAGCATGCAAGGAGAGCATTCTACAAGTAAGGAAAATTTTGACACTAAAAATGAAAAATTAATGCTCTAGCTAAAACCTCGAATCAAAAAGGACAACAAGCCCGAAATTGTGTATGTGTGTCCAAACTCACTCAATTCAACCCAAAGTACACTACTCAAAGTTCTAAGTATAACTGACTTATTTATCTACAAAACATAACGAAATAAAAGGATGGTAGTCACACATCCTCTAAGATAGCCCTTTCCCAAGCGGCCGCTAAGGTGGCTTTCACACTTTCGAGGTGTTAGCTTTCACTCATCCCATGAGATAGTTCTTTCTCTCATTAGGGCATAACTAGTATACGACTTATGAGAGTAGCTTCATACTTCATAGGTGGTAGCTCTTTTCACCCAAAATGCACAACTAAACAATATATCTACATCTATATATATATATATATAAAAGCAAAATGACACAAGAAACAAAACTAATTAGTCCCTTAAACATCGAACTTGAGTTTCCAAAAGAGTTTCAAGAGTGAGTAGTGCAAAAGGTATCAATCGGGCAAAAATTCCTAAAAATTCAAGAACAAACTAGAGGATGAAACATTCAATGTTAAAGTTATCCTAAACTCGAGAATGCAATCATTGTAACTAAGGTGAACTGCCATTGGCTATGTGAACATGTATGTCAATCCAAATTTATATAAAGAACATGTGCAATCTGAACTCCCCCAAGTACTTAAGATGTACATTGTCCCCAATATACCATGCAAGCACAATAAAAAATAAATCAATCAAGCATAAATGTGGAACTTACAATTGAAACAATACTCCTAGTGTTGTGTTTGATGGAGCTAAATCCTTGGGAATAAAGTTCCAACTGGTTGTGAAGCACACACGACCCACATTGGCTGTGTCCATGACTAGTACTCATTTCCCAAACTAAAAAGACCATCTGCACGCGTACACAAGGGGGTTCAGTGAAGCTCAACAAAAAAAACTCGAGTATATATAAAAGATAGAGCAATGAACTACAACTCGAGACAACAAAATAAAAATAAAAGACATACTCAGAAGGAAAATTCTTTCTGAGTAGTGCAAGTCTAACAACAATACAAAATAAGATAACAAGAAAGAAATAAAGAATGACACATCAAGTGTCGGTGTCACGCACTGGCTCTTCTGCTGGATAATCAAAAGGTGCCGATGGATCTAGTGATGGTGAAGCCGGAGGAGCCGTAGCGTTCCGAGGTCTCAGAATAAATGATGTTGCAACATCTCGTTCAAGAATCTGCTGTATTGTATGAAAATGTGCCATAAACTTTGTATACTGCGCTGCTTGTGTAGCTCGGACCTCAGTGATCTTTGTCCGAAGCACCCCCACCGCACTCTCGAGTCTCTCAAAATGATAATAGGTTCGAGACGGTGAAAACATGCGTACCGGGAGTGGCTCCTCTGCCACAGGAGGTACCTTGGTCTCCACCGGTGTCGGCTGAGGCTCGGGAGAAGGCTGAGAACTCTCGATAATGTCATCATCTTCCTCTGCTACCTCCGGGGTAGGTGTAATCAAGGCATACACTCTGGACTAGACTCTGCGAACCATCCCCATCATCCTCAACGTCTCTATGCCCAGGGAAGCAGGTATACTCGCTTTCTCGGCCCCTCGAATTGAGTCCAGAATACCTATGCCTATGACTAGTCTCGTGATATATGGGCATGAGAAAATGACTCCTGCTCTGACATACTGGCTTTGGTAGCGCATGTACTCAGCCAGAATGTGGCCCAAATGAATCGGCTCTCTCTGCACCATGGAGTACAGGTATAGTAGCTCCTGTCTGCTAAGTACCCCTGTGCTATCACCAAGCCCGTTCACTGATCGGCTAAGAACGGTGTGGATGTATCTGTATGCTGGCCGAGAAAGACACGTAGACTTGGACACTCATGGCTCATACTGCCCCTCCCCACAAAGTATCCTATATGCCCTCTAGGGAGTTAAACTGCTAGGATAATCTGTGGGTAATCGATCATACTCCTCTGTATCCGTGTAAACCTCATCATACAAGCCCAGATAGATGGAGAACTGCGTAATACTCACGTTGTGATCATGGCCGAGTCCTCTAAACTGTATAATATCGACACTATTGAAGCTCGAGTAAGAGCGGTCAAATTCAAATTATGAAAGCACCTCCAAAGTGAGCTGACGAATAGCTGGCTCTCAGGTAGACAATAGACAGCTCTAGCTACCCACAGACAACAACTCTTCGACCACATCTACCATGTCTTCCGCTGACTGAACTTCCCTGAGAATGCTCATGTCCGGGAATCAGGTTTGACCGAACCTGAGCTTAGACAGTCGTTCAAATCGAGCCTGATTCTCGGGAATAGCAAACTCCATGTGATCCGACTCAGGGGAATGCTTACACGGACGTTTGTCAGCTTGCTTCTTCGACCGGGGAGCCATTCCTGCAAGGTTTGAGAAGAAATTTGATCAAGAATACTCATAGGTTAATGTTGCAAAAACCCACATGGTCGTGTGGAATCTCCACATGCCCGTGTGGATCCACGGGGCGTGAAAAACGCATGACCGCATGCTAAAAACTCACAAATACATCATCAAATCTCCTCTAACTTCTTTCTAAGCATGCTTACCCCTTCGAATTTTAGAAATGAAGCAATATTTACCAGTTTTATCAATTAAATCAAACATTTACGAAGAAGAGGAGGGAAAAGGGTTTACCGATGAGTTGGACATGTAAAGCCTAAAATCAGCTGGAAAAATAAAGTAAAATCCTTCTAAAATGACGATGCAAGGTATGGCGAGTGAGTGTTTTATTTTTCTGAACAATTTGGAGTGTGAAGATAGAGAAACTTTAATAGATTTTAAAGAAAAACCCTTGACTCTAGAGTTTCTGTACATCCACACGAGCGTGTGAAAATTACCCACGCCCATGTGGCTTTACAGGAGAGCTTCACAGGGGCAGATTCATGCCCCTGTGAGCTCTTTGGAAAACACTCAAGTCTCTCTGAATGCATATACACGGGGGTGCGGAAAATACCCACACCCGTGCGCCCGACCCACAGGGGCATCCCCATGCCCCTTTGGCTTCTCCGTCCAACCTTAGAAAACTCTAAGTGTTTCACATGCCCGTGCGAAAATTCCCCATGGGTTGGACATGTACAGGGCCAGTTCATAGGGCCACTAACCCACCCTTGTGTATTCTCGGGATGCAAGAGTGCTCCTCTGCAGAGATCCACACGGGCATGTGGAAATTACCCACGCCCGTGTGTTTATCACAGGGTCATCCATAGGAGCGAGTCCACGCCCCTGTGTTTTCTCAGGAAAAATCTCTACGTTTCAGCAGGAATACACACGCCCGTGCGGAAATTACCCACGGGCATGTGAATATTACAAGGTCATTCACAAGGGCCAGTCCATGCCCCTATGCCTTCTCTGGATGAGCTCTCAGTAGAGACCCACGAGCGTGTGGAAATTCCACACTCCCATGCGTTTTCTCTGGATGCTTTGGAAAGCTCTGCAGGCTCTGCAGAAAATTCCTGAACATATAAAACCACTAAGAGACTGCTTTCATCATGCAATTACGCCAGACAAAAACACCCGACATGCTCAAACGACAAAAAACTTCAAAATACTCATTTAAACACGTGTGTGCACCAAAGATCCACGAGAAAATCACAGAAATAACATCTCAAAATCAGGACACGAACACTCAAAACCTTATTTATGCAAACACTAAAGTAAAAACTAGAAAAATATTAAAGACTTGTGTTGCCTCCCAAGAAGCGCTTGTTTAACGTCTCTAAGCTTGACGTACCTTATCTTACCTCACGGGGGCTGATAGATAAAGGTTTCCCTCTTACCCATGACTTGAAAGCATGATGAGCACAACCTCTTGAAGGTAGAGGGAGAGTTGTCGAGCTTGTTAGTAATTATAGGCTTGTCACCTTTTTTCCATTTATGCACATCCCTAGCAGCCTTGGGGCATTTCTTGTGGTATCTTCTCGCTCGCTTCATCTTCCGGAGCATATTTTAGTTCCTCGTTCTCCTCATCTTGGTCCAGCAACCCCTCATATTGGTCCGGATTCAACATTTTCCTGCATATATTTATCTATTAGTTCATCAGTAGTGTCAAGAAAATATAAAGTATCATCAAATTCAAGAGAATATCACTTGGCTTCAGCAAGGCAGTATGTGAGCGTGTAATCTCCAACCCTCAGTGTCAACTCTCCACCGTCCATGTCGATCAATGCCTTGGAAGTGCGCAAGAATGGCCTACCAAATATCAAAGCAACATCTGCATCCTCATCGACATCCAACACTACAAAATCTACAAGAAATATGTACTTTTCCACCTTGACAAGCACATCTTCAATGATGCCCCTCGGATGTCTCACCGTCCGGTCTAGGCTCTCCCAAGCCTAGCTTCTGAAAGAAAGAGTATGGCATGACATTGATACTGGCCCCTGAGTCTGCCAATGGCATCTTTTCACTCAAGTTGCCAATGTTGCACAGGATAATGAAACTTCCCGGGTCTTTCTTCTTGTTCGGCATATTCTTTAACAAAATTGCTCAACAAGAGGCATCTAAGATCACCGATCCACTCTCTTCCAACTTTCTCTTGTTGGTCAATAGATCTTTCAAGAACTTAGCATACAGAGGCATCTGAGACAATGCCTCCACAAAAAGAATGTTAATGTGCAATTGCAATGAACCGTGTATCCGATGATTGCACAAATCGGGTCAAGATTTTCTCTAAGTCGGTCATCCGGGTCTCCAAACCTGAAACTCTATTTCCATGTTCGGGGCATGTTGTTATTGTTAGAAACCCGGTTATTTTACGGCCTTTTGTTGCCCTTGGTTACTCCATGAGAAATTTGGGTGATTCCCCCACCCTGGTTGTTGGTGTTGCTATAAGGATTGCCTTCGTTTCACATTGCATTACCTACAAAGTCAAACTTGCTCAACGGATGAAGTACCACCAATGGCTATCGGGGAATCGAATGGGGCATGTTCTCCCCCACATCCATCGCAATTAATCATGCCCGCCAATCTAGGAGAAGTTAGAGTGTCTAACTTCTTACTCAATGCCTCCACTTGGGCCGCCAACGATGTAACTGCATCGATCTCATGAAGTCAGGCCACTTTTTTCCTTTCCCTTGCATTCCATTGGTCACTATTCATGGCCATTTCTTCTACTAATTGTCGGGCTTCATCGGGGGTCTTATTCCCCATTGTACCTCCTACGGCAGCATCAAGAAGTTGTCTTGTACTTGGATGTAACCAGTTGTAGAAGGTCTGAATGATCATCCATTCGGGAAATAGATGCTATGGGCACTTCCGCAAAAGATCCTTGAATCGCTCCCATGTCTCAAACAAGGATTCGAGATCCATCTGAACAAACGATGATATCTCATTGCGAAGCTTTGCTGATTTCCCCGAAGGAAAGTACCTTGCAAGAAAAGCTTCGACCATTTCATTCCATGTCGTGATGGATGGTCGTGGTGAAGAATGTAACCACTGTTCAGCTCATCTGTAACACCGTTGATCTTCAGCATGTCACAAACTTCCAAGAAGTTCTCAATATGATTGTTTGAATACTCATTGGCCAAATCATTGAATTGCAATGACTGTTGTATCATCTTGATGAATGGTGGCTTCAACTCAAAGTTTCTAGCTGTAATCGGGGGTCGCACAATGCTAGATTGTATCCCTAGTATTGATGGTCTGGCGTAATCAGAGAGTAGTCTCTATTGTTCATTCTGTTCCGGCGTGTTGTTAGATCCTTCAACATCCACTTCAACTTGATTCAGCGGTTCTTGCACAGGTTCTTTACCTCTTTTCCTGAGTGTACATTCAAGTTCAGGATCTCCTTCAATTAGTATCGAAGGGTTCTCTCGGGTCATAACCTGGAGCTGCATCAAAATAAAGAAAACAAAATTAGAACGATGATAGGATAAGAAGATATGACAGAGAATAAATGAACAACTAAGATAGCAAAGTATCTCTAAACGCCTAGTCCCCGGCAACGGCACCAAAAACTTGACAACGCCTTTTGTGTGTGACCTGCAAGTGCAAGGGTTTGTCGAGTAATAAATCCCAAGTGAGTGGGGTATCGCATCCACAGAGAGTAGGGAGTAAAAATACTTAAATTGCTACTTAAACACGTGAAAGTGAACAATGATAATGTTGATAAAATGTAATGAAAACAAAGATAATGGAAACAAGAATGAAAGGCAAACTTAAGTGAGAGGTAAGGCAATCGATAGAAATGGGGTACTCGGGCAATACTACCCCCTAGGAATAATGTTTCAAGTGCAAGACCAACTATTATACTTCCTAATAAATACTCAATGAGTCGTGGAAATCCTTAAGCAAACGGTCATAAATCTAAGGTCAACCGTGACTAACTCTACACTATGTCCGGGCGGAGAAATTGCTTAGTCTCAACACCTTCCACAATTTTCATCGAGGCAACATAAACGGGCACACATTTATGCCGTAGATCGCAACTCTTCTTCAATCAAAGTCTTCCTTCGTGAAGATCTTGTTATCAATGCATAAGTCGGGATACACAAATGTGACTGCCTTTGTGCCTGACCTACTCATTGTAATGACTTGAATTGAAGGAGGTTGGCACACATTAACGTATCCTGGAGTCCCACTTGAGTCTTCGCGTTTGTTTCTTCCAAGATTCCACAAAATAATGCGTTTATGATCTACTTTTGGTTTCTTTTCTCAATACTTAGCTTCACAACCCTACATGCGCAAAAGAACACAAATACACATGTATTAGCGCTTAAACCTGCTAAAAGTAATGCTCAACATAAGGAAAGAACACTTCGCATTCTTATCACACAAGCACTTATCAAGGGTCGAGAGGGTGAGTCGAGAGTTAGCGGAGCGTCCCCTTTCCCCTCTGGTGTGATTTCTCCTACCTCCATTTCCTAGAGTTTTTTGCGGTTACAATAAAATGATGTGCTAAGAGAAAAACTCCGCTGGGGCTTAGTTGCGAGAGCAACAGGGTAACTAAGGGTCTTTCACCTGGACCAAAGGGTTAGATCTATTTATAAGAATAGGGTTTATCACTTGGAATCCCTAGAACTTTTTGCAACTTTGCACAGTGTGAGGTGTTGAGACTGAGCGATTTCTCCACCGGGACATAGTGTAGAGTTAGTCATGGCTGACCTTAGGTTTTGGACCGTGTATGTTAGGATTTCCATGACTCATTAAGCATCAGTTAGGAGACATAATAGTTGGTGTTGCACTTGAATCAATAACCCTAGGGGGAGCAATGTCCGAATGTCCCACTTTTTATCGATTACCTTCCCTCATTTTATCGTGCCTCTCTTTCTTATTTTCTTTAGTCTCATTTTATCGTATCCACACTATTATTGTTTCATCTTCACTTAGTTAAGTAGCAATCGTTGTGTTTCTATTCACTATTCCCTATGGATACGATAACCCACTCACCTGAGATTTATTACTTCGACAAACCCGTGCACTTGCGGGTCACACGCAATTGGAGTTTCAAGTTTTTGGCGCCGTTGCCGTGGAATAGGCGTTTTGCAAACACTTTGCACTTTGCTATTTTAGCTATTCATCATTTATTCTATTTCATATCTTCTTATTTTATCGTTATTCTGATTTATTTTTCTTTCTTTTGTAGCAGCTCCTAGTTATGACCCGAGGAAACCCTTCGAGATTGGATGAAGGAAATCTGGACATTGAACGAAGAAGTCATAGAAGGGGTAGAATAGTCTAATCAAGCTAAGATAGAAGGTTAATGGTTAGATAATATGACAGAACAGAATGAGCAGCAGAGGACACTCTCAGATTATGCCATACCCTCAATTTTGGGCACATAGGCTAGTATCGTGCGGCCACCGATTACGGCTCAGAATTTTGAGCTAAAGTAAGGATTCATCCACATGTTACAGCAGTCCGCATAGCCAAGAATCCTTTATCCTTCAAGGTTGAAGAATGACCAAAATGATGAATAATACAAAAAGTTCTTGGGTCTATTCAATTAATTGCACATCAACATTCCTTTTGTGGAGGCGTTGTCCCAAATACCTTGGTAAGCAAAATTTTTGAAGGATCTTTTGACCTACAAGAGGAAGTTGGAGGAGAGTGCATCGGTGATTTTGGATGCCTCTTGTTCGGTGGTGTTGAAAAAGAATATGCCAAACAATAAGAAAGACCCCGGAAGCTTCATCATCCTGTGCAACATTGGTAATATGGGTGAAGAGATGGCATTGGTGGATTCAAGTGCTAGTATCAATGTCATGTTGTACTCGTTCTTTCAGAAGCTAGGCTTGGGAGAGCCTAGACCCACTCGGGTGACACTTCAATTGGCGGACCGAACGGTTAGGCATCCGAGGGGCATCATTGAAGACGTGCTTGTTAAGGTTGACAAATACATATATCCTGTGGACTTTGTAGTGTTGAATGTTGATGAGGATGTAGATGTTCATTTGATATTTGGGAGGCCATTCTTGCGCACTTCCAAGGCACTTATCGACATGGACAGTGGGGAGTTGAAACTGAGGGTTGGCGACGACAAGTTGACATACCCCCTCGCCGAAATCATGCGACATTTTTTTGACTTTGATGATAATCTTTACTTTCTTGATAATACTGATGAACTAATAGATGAATCTGTGGAGGAAATGATGAATCCGGACCCATATATAGGGGTCCTAGACCAAGAAGTAGAAAATGAAGAAGTCTTGATGCTTGGCCTAGAGGAAAAGGTACCCTCTACACCAGGGATCATGAAGAGGGCACTCTGAAAGATAAAGCGAGGAAGAAGATGCCACAAGAAACGCCCAAGGCTAATGGGGATGTACAAGAAAGGAGTGAGGGTTACAAACCCTCATATGGTAATATGTTGGATAACTCCTCCTCTACCCTAAAAAATTATGTTTATTATGCTTTCAGGTTATGGGTATGAGGGAAACTTTCATCTATGAGCCCCCGTGAGGTAAGGAGAGGTACGTCAAACTTAGTGACGTTAAATAAGCGCTTCTTGAGAGGCAACCCAAGTCTTTAATATTTCTCTAGTTTTTAGTTTAGCACTTGAATGAATAAGGCTTTGAGTGGTTGTGTCTTAATTTTTACATGCAAATTGCTGTGTTTTTCTTGTGGATCATTGATGTTATTGTATGCTTAATTGTGTGGCGAAGTTTCTTTTTCGTTTGAGCATGTTTTTCATGATTCTCTAGTTAATTTTGCATGGTAGAGGCAAGCTCTAAGTATATAAAGATGTTCAAAATTTTCATCACAGCTTGCAGATTTTTCTAAGTAATCCAAAGAAAACACACGGCCTTGTGTAAATTCCACACAGGCGTGTATTTTCATTCATAGCTCATCCCAAGAGGACATAGGGACACGTATCTGCCCCTGTAAATGACCCTGTGATGGTCATAAACCCGTGTGGAATTTACACATGGGCGTGTGCTTCTCAGCAGACGTTCAGAGCTCCATCCTGATAAGACACAGGGTGTGTTTCTGCCCCTATGTCTAACCCTGTGCTTCACACATGGGCGTAGGTAATTTCCACACGCCCATGTGATTTCCTGCAGAGAAGACCTCGCCATTCCAACAAGACACAACTGCATGTGGATGCCCCTGTGAGTACCCCTGTGAAGATCCACATGCCCAGTGGCATTTCCACAAGGTCGTGTGGAACACTTAGAATTTTTCTCGGTTGGACAGAGGAGGCACAGGGGCGTGTGTATGTCCCTGTGGGTTGGGTACACGGGTATGGAGAATTTTCACACACCCGTGTGGATACGTTCAGAGGTTCAGAGTGTTATCCTAAGGGCACACGGGGGCGTGTGAATGCCCCTATGAAGCTCCCATGTAGAGGCACACGGGCGCGTATAATTTCCACACGCCCATGTGGATGTACAGAACATCAAGGGGCTCTGGTTTTCTTTAAAAATCTCTTCACATTTCTTAATCTTCTCACTCCCAAACACTCAGTGAACGAATCCTTACTCTCTCTCGACCTTGTGCCGTCGATTTAGATAGCTTTTACTCGAGTTTTCTGGCCGATTTCAAGTTTTCTATCTTTGTTTTGTCGGTAAATCCTTATTATCTCTTTTTTTTTGCGATTATTTGATTTTAGTCGATTAAACTGGTGAATGTGTATCATTTCTATGCAAATGTGGTTATTGCATGCTTAGAATAAGTTTAGAAATGATATTGAGTTGTATTCTTGGATTTTGAGCACAATGGCCGTGCGAAATTTTCACGATCGTGGATCCACACCCGGGCATGGGAAATTTCTACTACGACCTTGTGGATTTCTTCAAGAATGTTATTTTTGGGTGGATTTTATCGTTTTCTTTTTTTAATACTTGTAGGGTATAACCCCTAGGACCAAGAAGCAAACCAGCAAGCACCCCCGAGAGACCTCACCGAGCCAAAGCATATAGATTTTCTCGATTCCCGAGCATCAGGCTCGCTTATAACGGTTAGCTAAACTTAAGTTTGGACAGTCAAGATTCCTAGAATTGAGTGTATTGAGAGAGATTCAGTGGGGAGACGAGATAACTGATGAGATTGAGGAGCTATTGGTCGTGGGTAGCTGGAGGAGTTCATTATCGATCAGGAAGCCACCAATCCGTGCACTGGACATTAGAGGTTTTGTCGTTGTTTGAGTTTGACCGATTTTAATTGATCATATGCTAGATTTGATAGTGCTGACAAGATACAGTTCAGAGTATTTGGACATCACTATGCTATGAGCGTCACACAGTTTTCGATCCAGTTGGGACTATACGACGAGACTTTTACTGCCACTGAGTATGAGCGACTTCCAACGGATTTTCCTGGCAGTTTGACTACTCAGAGAGCATATAGCACTCTATGTGGATAGGGGGTAGTATGAGTCTGGCGTGTCTAATGCCACGTTCCTATCCCGGCTGAGCTACAGATATGTACATGCCGTTCTCAGCAGATCAGTGAGCGGCTGAGGTGACAGCACAGGTTTTTTGAGTCGGCAGGAGCTAGTTTATCTATATTCGATGGTGCAGAGCAAGCCGAATCATCTGGGGCATATCGTGGCCGATTATCTTCGTTATTAGGGTCAGTATGCCAGAGTCAGTGTTCTATTCTCAGGCCCTACATTTCTAGACTCATCATGGGATGGGTTTATTAGTGGCTATCGTGGGAGGCTCGAGAAGGCCATTGTACCGACTCCACTTGGCATAGACACTATGAGATTGATGGGGATGGTCCGGAGATACAGACCAGGAGTTTATATGATGATCATGCCCCCATCTGAGACAATAGATACCGAGGTAGTGGCAGCAGAGGGGTCACAGCTGGCGTTAGGGCCACAGCAACAACCAAAGTAGACAGAGGTACCTCCCACAGCACAGGAGGCACCTCCAATGCGCATCTCCTCTCCACTCGAGCCCATGATCGCATTGAGAGGCTTGAGAGTGCGGTGGGAGTGTTATAGGCTGACTTTGGCTCGAGGTTCACGTGACGCAGTGCACGAACCACATGGAGGTCATGGTGCACCCTCGATATCTTGCATGCAGATCCTTGAGTGAGATGCGACATCTTCCTTCGCTATGAGACCCCGCACACCTCGTGCACCTCCAAAGATCACCATCACTCATTCGATAACTTGAAACTTGGACATTTGAATTTGCATTCTTAGATTTTGATTTGGAACTTGATTTGATTTTTCATAAGCTTCGGCTTTCATGCTTGTGAGGCTTTTTGCAACTTGTGAACTCTCCAACGCTTTTATCCTTGAGGTTGTTGAGCTCATTTGTTGATTCATTTGAAACTTGAAACTTGGATCTTTGACATTTGACCTTTTGTATCTTAGATTTTTTATTTGGAACTTGATTTAATTTTTTCATAAGCTTCACTTTTCATGCTTTCAGGACGCTATTTACAACTTCATGAACTCTCCAACGCTTTATCCTTGAGGTTGTTGAGCTCATTTGTTGATTCATGTGAAACTTGAAACTTGGACATTTGAATTTGCATTCTTAGATTTTTGATTTGGAACTTGATTTGATTTTTCATAATCTTCGGCTTTCATGCTTGTGAGGCTTTTTGCAACTTGTGAACTCTCCAACGCTTTATCCGTGAGGTTGTTGAGCTCATTTGTTGATTCATTTGAAACTTGAAACTTGGATCTTTGACATTTGACCTTTTGCATCTTAGATTTTTTATTTGGAACTTGATTTAATTTTTCATAAGCTTCAGCTTTTCATGCTTGTGATGCTATTTATAACTTGTGAACTCTCCAACCCTTTATCCTTGAGGTTGTTGAGCTCATTTGTTGATTCATGTGAAACTTGAAACTTGGACATTTGAATTTGCATTCTTTGATTTTTGATTTGGAGCTTGATTTGATTTTTTTCATAAGCTTCGGCTTTTCATGCTTGTGAGGCTTTTTTGCAACTCATGAACTCTCCAACGCTTTTATCCTTGAGGTTGTTGAGCTTATTTGTTGATTCATTTGAAACTTGAAACTTGGATCTTTGACATTTGACCTTTTGCATCTTAGATTTTTTTATTTGAACTTGATTTAATTTTTTTCATAAGCTTCAGCTTTTCATGCTTGTGACGCTTATTTACACCTTTGTGAACTCTCCAACGCTTTATCCTTGAGGTTGTTGAGCTCATTTGTTGATTCAAGTGAAACTTGAAACTTGGGCATTTGAATTTGCATTCTTAGATTTTTGATTTTGGAACATGATTTGATTTTTTTCATAAGCTTCCGGTTTTCATGCTTTCAGTGAGGCTTTTTGTAACTTCAGAACTCTCCAACGCTTTTATCCTTGAGGTTGTTGAGCTCATTTGTTGATTCATTTGAAACTTGAAACTTGGATCTTTGACATTTGACCTTTTGCATCTTAGATTTTTTTGATTTGGAACTTGATTTAATTTTTTTCATAAGCTTTCAGCTTTCATGCTTGTGACGCTATTTACAACTTGTGAACTCTCCAACGCTTTATCCTTGAGGTTGTTTAGCTCATTTGTTGATTCATGTGAAACTTGAAACTTGGACATTTGAATTTGCATTCTTAGATTTTTGATTTGGAACTTGATTTGATTTTTTTCATAAGCTTCGGCTTTTCATGCTTGTGAAACTCTATACAACTTGTGAACTCTCCAACGCTTTATCCTTGAGGTTATTGAGCTCATTTGTTGACTTGTTTGAAAACTCTGAATCTTTGATTTTGCATCTTAGATTTAATTTGATTTGAAGTCTGTGATTTTTCCCTATGTCGATAAATCACAAACTTGGTTTAACTTTCCATAAGCTTCGTCGTCATGCTTGTGAAGGTTCTTTTTGCAACTTGTAAACTCTTCAACACTTTTAACTTTGAGGTTGTTGAGCTCATTGGAGTTCATTTGTCGACTTGTTTGAAATTTGTGTCTTGTACTTTGAACTTGCATCTTGAATTTGATTTGGAACTTGATTTTGATTTTTTTGTAAGCTTCCGGCTTTCATGCTTGTGAAGCTTTTTGCAACTTGTGAACTTTTCAACACTTTAACTTTACTGTTGTTGAGCTAATTTGTTGATTTGTTTGAAACTTGGAACTTGGACTTTTTAGTTTACATCTTGAATTTGATTTGGAACTTGATTTGATATAAGCTTCCGGCCTTCAGTGCTTGTAGAGGTTTACGACTTGTGAACTCTTCGACACTATAACTCCCGAGGTTATTGAGCTCATTTATCTTGGATGTTTTGAGTTTGTCTTGAATTTGTTGTGGACTTTAAGTTATAGATTCTCTCAGATTGAGGAATCGCAAATATGGTTTGGCTTTTTCATGAACTTCTGCTTTTTAAGCTTGTGAAGCTTTTTACAACTTGTAAACTCTTTCAACTCTTCATCCTTGAGGTTGTTGGGTTCATTTGTTGAATTTGCATTCTTTTGATTTGATTTTGGAACTTGATTTGGAACTTGATTTGACTTTTTCATAAGCTTCTCGACCTTCGTGCTTGTGTAACTCTTGCAACTTATGAACTCTTCAACACCGTAATCTTGAGGTTGTTGAGCTCATCTCGTTGATTCATCATAATGCCTTGATTTTAATTTGATTTTTCCTTTTTAGAATGCTTTGCTTTTTTAAAGGTCTTGAAATTTCTTCATCACTCCTAAGAGAGTTAATGGCCTCAAACAGGGGTCCATGCGCTCAAAGAGAGTTTTATGGGTTTTCGGAATTTTTCATCACTCCTAAGAGAGGCAATGGCCCTCAAACAGTGTCCATCAGCTCAAAAAGAGTTTTAAGGTTTTTGGAATTTTTCATCACTTCTAAAAGAGTCAATGGCCTCAAACAGGATCCATCAGCCCAAAAGGAGTTTTTAAGGGTTTTTGGAATTTTTTTCATCACTCCTAAGAGAGTCAATGGCATCAAACATGGTCCATCAGCTCAAAAAGAGTTTTAAGGGTTTTTGAAATTTTTCATCACTCCTAAGAGAGTCAATGGCATCAAACATGGTCCATCACCGAAAAGAGTTTTAAGGATTTTTGGAATTTTTTTCGTCACTCGAAAAGAGAGTTAATGGTCTCAAACAGTGGTCCATCAACTCAAAGAGATTTGTTATCACTCCAAAGAGAGTCAATGGCCTCAAACCGGGTCCAAGAGCTCAAAGAGAGTTTTAAAAGGATCTTCACAGCCCATCCGCCTGCGGATCGTTAAGAGGCAATGAAGAGGTCCTCTAAAAGAGAGGCAATGACATGCATTAGACATCATGGTAAGCTTAAGGGGGTCTTGTGAAATTACCAAAATACCCCTCATCTTCGCTAAAAATCCTCTACATTTAGATCCTCTAACTTTTTCATCACATTTTATCAAATTTTGCAAATAAAGCCCCAAACTTTCACATTTTCATATTTTTCATATTTATTATGCAGTTAAACCCTCGAGCTTTCGTGATTTTGACACGTTTTCACATTTTTGCATATATGTCCTTAATTATTTCATCATTTTTTTCCATTGATTTTTGCATAAAAGCCCAACTTTCTACAAATGTATTTTTACCACGTACAGAGCCCCTCTCAAATAACTAACAATTACATTTCTAAGCATGTTTGAAATCAAGCATGTTAAAAAGTTCAAAAAAACTAACTAGAGGAAAATCTACAAGCCAAGGCATGAGATGGAGATTTTGATCTGAGAAAAACATGCCACCATGGATACATAAAAAGCATGTTGCCACATATACAATTCATTACTCACTTAATCAAGGAGTGCATGGTTAGTAAAAAGCAATCCAAGTTACGGATCCTACCATGGCATGGATTGCCATGGGAGTGAATGAAGATTGTTTAGTAAAAATAAAATCCAGCATTTTTTCTTTTATAGCATAGATGCAACCGTAACATGTATAAGCATATATTTTTGATGGAACTCTATAAGAGCATCTACCTCTTTCAAGCTATAAGCACTTGACGAGCTTCTCAAGCATGCCCTCGAGATTTGTGCTCGAGGTTATGAACATCATCTTGCTTTGCCGTGGTGGAGCAATTGATCTTTTTCCTTCTTTTTTTAAGGGAAACATCAAAATGGCAAAGAAGTCAATTTGATGAAGAACTTCATCGATGATCTTTTTATGATTGGATGTTGTCTCCGGCCATTGATCTTCTCATTGCCCTCGTGATGGGGATCGAGATCTTGGATCGGAGAAGAGAACAAGCAACCCAGGCTTCTTAGGTTCTCGCTGGTGGTGGCGACGGGCAGGCTACATACATCGTCACCACTACCACTACGCTATCCTCTTTCTTCGTGGTAGTGTTTGAAGAAAGAAAGAGAGAGGGAGAGAAACTAATAGAGCCGAAGGACCATTGTCAGACTCCTTTTTTCTTCCTTCTCGCCTCCTCCTTCTCCCTTTTGTTCTGCTCTCTCTCTTTTTTTCTCCCTGCTCTCCCCCTGTTCTTTTTCTTTCTTTTCTTCACAAATCTTCAACTTCCCCTAAAATCCTCAACCCCCGAGATTTTTATTCCCTTTTTAAAATTTCAAATTTTATTTCAAAATCCCTTCTTATCCATTTCTTTTTATTTCTATTCTCACTCATAAAAATTTTTTTATTTTAATTTATTTTATTATTTTTTTCACATGACAATTTGTAGGCGCACGCTGTCATTTTTAGCCCCTCATGTATCTTTTTATTTGATCTAATCTTAAGTCTATATAAACAAATGCCCCCTCAGTAACTTCCTTGCACACAATAGTTGTGGGAGGAAGGTACGCAGCAAGCTTTAATCTCAAGATCTCATAATATTTTTTAGGCATTCAAGTGATTTTTATCTCGATCATCAAAAATAAAAATCAACAATGGAAACCGCAATGTTCAACAAAAATTTGATTTGAACTTATGAATTTCGTGAGAGGTAAATGGACCTCAAACTCAATCTCCATCGTTCATATTAAAGATGAAAACGTCATGAGCATGTAAAAGATATTGCCAAAAAGATCCCAAAATGTTTAACCATTCGATCATTAACTTGATGACAAATAATTTCCATGATGTTTATCAATTGATTTCATCTGCTTAGTTACAAATTTGTTTTTGAAATTTTTCTGAACTAGAAATATAATCATAACTGCTTTCACATGATGTATCAAAGCTTCAATAAAAATTTTCGCATTAATCGAGAAGTGATTATAATCCGATTAAGCTTTGATCAACTTGGTTATTTGGAGGACAAATTTTCTCGAACTTAGCTTGAAGTTTAGAATTCTTTTAAAAAAATTATCGAACTCAAAATTTCATAATGATCGAGCCGATCCGGATACCCAATGAGCTACTTGATCAAAACAGATCTTTTTATGAAAAACTCGCAGTAGTTTGCTCTTCCAACTTCCTTATTTCCTTGGTTGTTCTTCCCTTTTCTGTTTTTTTGTTTTTACTTTTTCTTCTCGACTTTTTTTCTGTGTTTTTTTACTTGATCTTATAGTTTTTTTATAGGATTTTCATGTAATCTCTCAGAGCTGAAATTTGCAAGCATCATTTCAAACTCATGGAATCATATCTTTTATTGAATTTGACAAAGAAAACAATGTGATGAAATTTATGCTCGCACTCGAGAAGCATATATCATGCTTGACCAACTCGCTTCAAACAAGAGCACTGGATGTTCCGTCATAAACAAACACAAACCCTTTCTTTTTCTTTTTTCTTTTTCTTTCTTATTCTTTTTTTTAGCAATTTTATATCATGCATCACATGTACATCATGGATAATATTTTTTTCAAAAACGCCGCATTGATGGGTGGCATAGGTCTTTTTTTCCATCAGGCCAACTAGTCGATAAGCTCCATCTTCGTAGATGACCTCTACAATGTACGGGCCTTCCCAATTTGACTTGAACTTGCCCCCAGCATGTTTGTTGGTGATAATTGGTCTTCTTAACGCCCACACCATCTCTCCTTTCTCAAAAGTTCGCATGCGAGCCATCTTATTGTAAGGTCGAACCATCCTAGCTTTGTAGACTTCAAGATTTTATTGAGACTCTAATCTCCTTTCATCTAAAGAATCAAGCTTATCGAACCGTAAGCGAACTCTGTCTTCATTTGTGAGTTAATTCTGTAAGGCAATTCTTAGAGATGGAATTTGGACTTCAAGTGGAAGAACAGTTTCTATACCAAAAACCAATGAGTATGGTGTTGATTGGGTTGGTGTCCGATATGTTGTCCGTTATGCCCATAAAACTTCAGGAAGCCTTTCGTGCTAATCCCTTTGACTTTTTGAAACTGCTTTCTTCAACAACTTGGATAATGTTTTATTGAATGCTTCTTCGAGACTATTTGCTCTAACATTATAGATAGAGGAATACCTCCAATCTATTTTGTGATGCTGAGCAAACCTTCCAACCTTGAAACTTTTGAATGCTCGCCCATTGTCAGAGATGATCCTTCGAGGCATTCCAAATTTATATAGCATATGGTCTTTGAAAAATTTGATGATGTTTTCCGCCTTCACTTCCTTTAAAAGAATGGCTTCCGCCCATCGTTAAAAATAGTCAGCGGAAGCTAGTATAAAATAATGTTCTCTTGATGATGGAGGCTCAATAGGGACTATCACATCAGTTTCCCACATCTCGAAAGGCCATGAAGAGATTATAGGGTGCAAAGGGTTGGGATTCTGATGAATGAAACCCACATGAGCTTGGCATAGTTTGCACCATTTTGCATATTGTAGGCAATCATTAATCATGCTTGGCCAATAGTACCCAATATGTTTGATCTTCAACCGCATCTTGGGTCCTGACTGGTGAGCTCCACAAATACCAGAATGGACTTCATGCATGACTTCTTCAAATTCCTCCTTTGAAATACATCTTAGTAGGAGTTGATCATATGATCTCCGATAGAGAACATCATTAACAAGGGTAAACCTCATCACCCTTTTATTTAACTGCGTCGCCAGAGACTTTTCATTTGCAAGTTTGCCATACTTCAAGCATCGAATGAAAGGCTCTCTCCAATCGTCTTCAGCCACTATTAGAACTTCTTTTTTTTCTGAGCTGTTTATTTTCTAACTCTTCATCAAAACATGAACTCAAGACCCTCCTATTTCGAATGGTGACTTGGATTTCTTCTTGATCTGGATCAGCTAACTCTTTTGCCAGCTTGGCTAAACTATCTGCTTTTCCATTAACAGACCTGGAAACTTTCTCCATCTTAACATCAGGGATTTGCTTCAATAATTCAATAACCTTCTGATGATATTGAAGAAGTTCTTGCTTATAAGTCTTGAAACTTCCTTCAACTTAATTTATAATGAGTTGTGAATCGCCATATATATGCAAGCTTTGAATCCCCATATTGATTGCTAGCTCCAATCCAGCAATAAGAGCTTCATATTCTGCTTCATTGTTAGTGCATGGCTTCAACATAGGAAGAGAGTATCTCAGGATCCCACCTTTAGGAGAAATGAAGATAAGTCCAATACTAGCTCTAACTTGAGGAATTTTAGGTCTAACAGCTGGTTGGATCGAAGAAGCTCCATCGAAGTACATCTGCCAACATTGTTTTCCCTCTTCAATTACCAAAGTCTCTTTATTAGGGAGATCACATCCCAATGGAGATTCATCGAGCAAAGGATGCGCCGCGAGAAAGTCTGCCAATGCTTGACCTTTGATTGCTTTTAGTGGAGTATAAGTTATGTCAAACTCCATGAGTATTAATGCCTATTTTGCTAAACTTCCAGTGAGTAATGGTCTTGACACCAAGTACTTGAGTGGGTCTATTCTTGATATAAGAATGACTTTATGAGAGAGCAAATAATGCCGAAGCTTCTTTTCCGCAAACACCAAGGAGAGATAGTGTTTTTCTATTGGTGTATATCAGTTTTCAGCACCCACCAACATCCTACTAAGATAATATAGGGCGTTCTCTTTTCCATTTTCATTCTCTTGGGCTAGCAAAGCTCCAAGGGATCCCTCCAAAGTCGTTGTGTATAAGATCAATGGTTTTCCTGCAATTAGCGCTGCTAACACTGGGGATTCAGTAAGTAGCGCTTGATTTCTTCAAAAGCATTTTGGCATTCATCATCCCACTTAAAAGGAGCATACTTTTTCACCAGCCTTAAGATCGGCTTACACTTGCCTGAAAGATTGGTGATAAATCTTCGGATATAGGCAAGACGTCCTTGGAAGGATCTCAACTGCTTCAATGTCTTTGGAGGTGGCATTTCTATGATCGCTTTTATTTTGGAGGGGTCAATCTCTATTCCTCAGTGCCTCACAATGAATCCAAGGAACTTTCCAGATAATACCCCAAATGCACATTTCATAGGGTTCATCTTCAAGTTATATTTCTAATATGATCGAACACCGTTCTCAAGTTATTGAGGTGTTGATCTCTTTATTGTGTTTTCACCACCAAATCATCTACACAGTACCCACAACTTGGTGAATAAAATCATCAGGATTTTCATTATGGTTCTTTGATATGCTACCCCACATTCTTTAGTCCAAATGGCATAACCTTGTAGTAGTGGATGCCTATCGGTGTCCAGAATGCAGTATGCTTTTCATCCTCTGGTCTATTTTGATTTGGTTGTACCTAGAGAAATCGTTCATGACAGAAAAACATCTCATAAGAGGAATTGTTATCAATCATGATTTCCATAACAGGTAGTGGAAAATCATCTTTGGGACATGCTTTGTTTAAATCCCTAAAGTTCACACATATTCTGATTTGCCCATTCTTCTTCTTGACTGACACTATGCCGACGATCCAATTAGGGTACTTTTCTTTCCTTATGAAACCACCTTCAATTAGTTTCTTGGCTTCTTCAATGATGCTCTCCTCCAGATCAAACTTCATCTTTCTCGGTACTTGTTTTACTGGTGAAAAATTTGGGTCAATGGCGAGCATGTGTACTGCTACTTCTGTGTCAAGCCCTGGCATCTCCTTATAACTCCATGCAAAACAATCAATATACTCTGCAAGAATGCTTTGAATGACTTCTTTCTCTTCTTGAGTTAGTTGTGCACTTAAGAAAGTGGGTTTAGGATCGTCCTCACTTCCCAAGTTGATTTCCACCAACTCATCAATTGTCGCTTGCTATTCGTCTTCAAGCCCAGGGCCGGGGTGCGTCCTTCAATTTTATATCTTTCACAAGATGATCATCTGATGCTTCTTCAAGTGGATCTTCATCCTTTGTATCTAACCATTCAACAATTATCACCATGCGGCATTCATATACTTGTTAACTTGAAACCCAAGTCCTTTCTTGCTCAAACCTTGACCTTGCACAGTAATTTTGAAAGGATGCCAAAGTCTCTCAAAAAGAGCATGTCATTCCCATATTTTCAACTCGTCATAGAGTTCATTTATTGTTTCTCAAGCAACATCAAGAAGATTTTTTAAAGACCTCAATGCCACTAGCGCTACACCTTGTAGTGAAACTACTTCTCTGGCAATTGGATTGCATTGGATGATCCTGAAACCAAGGGTTAACGGATGAATGGTTGGATCAAGAAATATCATCATTATGACATCCACCATAATATTTAAACTTGAGACTTCTTCCACTTATACTCAGTGATGGAGTCGATAAGTTTTGAATTGAAATTTTTTTCCTGATTTTTTTTTGTTTATTATCTTCATTTTTTTATTTTTTTATTTTGATTTTGATTTTTTTTATTGATTGATTTTTTTTTTTTTTGAATTTTTTTTCAAAATTTTTTTTGATTTTTTTTATTTTTTCGGAACCAAGTGAGATGACATTTTTGCTCAAGTGGTTATTTGACCATTTCAGTGATCACTTGTACAATATGTACCTTAGGGCCACACATCTCTTGATCTATTTTTCTTTTCTTCTTCTTCTTCTTTTATTGAAACTTTGGCAAGAGCTGCGGATGTGGAACCTTGTGCCCCCGCCAACTTCTTATGGACTTGCCCCTTTTTGCAACAAGTCAACCAAAGACAAAGGTTGCGTACTTGTAAACAACAAACCCTTTTTTTTGTTGTCATCTCTCAGTCTTCAATTTCAATGAGATTTAGTGACTTGCCCCCTTTGATGGATTTTTTTTTTTTTGACAAGTCTATATATGAGCTTGACGGTGATGCTGGCAGACTCAGCATAACGTCGATAAAGTCTGACATCAATAAAATTTGACTTTGATTTTGATTTGAGTTTTTTTAATGACCCATTATAGATAAAGTCATAAAGCAACTTTACTTCGTGCCCCCATTCCATAAGGTAGCGATGAGACATGAAGCATCGATATTTTTTTATCAACATCTTTTTCACACTTGATTTCAAAGATGGGAGGAGAAGCTATGTCCCACCGGGCATGCCAGATTTTGTGGGTTCCTTTCTTTCCATCCGGCCTTTGATTAGGATTGACTGGATAAAAAGCATGGATCACAAATCAAATTTTTAATATTTTTGTAGACTTAAAGGGATTGTGGGTTCATGACTTCCATTAGGGGCAAAACCCCTAATGTTAATTACTCTGGACATTGTCACTTGAAACTTGGACATTTGAATTTGCATTCATAGATTTTGATTTGGAACTTGATTTGATTTTTCATAAGCTTCGGCTTTCATGCTTGTGAGGCTTTTTGCAACTTGTGAACTCTCCAACGCTTTATTCTTGAGGTTGTTGAGCTCATTTGTTAATTCATTTGAAACTTGAAACTTGGATCTTTGACATTTGACCTTTTGCATCTTAGATTTTTGATTTGGAACTTGATTTAATTTTTCATAAGCTTCAGCTTTCATGCTTGTGACGCTATTTACAACTTGTGAACTCTCCAACGCTTTATCCTTGAGGTTGTTGAGCTCATTTGTTGATTCATGTGAAACTTGAAACGTGGACATTTGAATTTGCATTCTTAGATTTTGATTTGGAACTTGATTTGATTTTTCATAAGCTTCGGCTTTCATTCTTGTGAAGCTCTATACAACTTGTGAACTCTCCAACGCTTTATCCTTGACGTTATTGAGCTCATTTGTTGACTTGTTTGAAACTTAAATCTTTGATTTTGCATCTTAGATTTAATTTGGATTTCAAACTGTGGATTCACTATGTTGATGAATCACAAACTTGGTTTGACCTTCCATAAGCTTCTACTGTCATGCTTGTGAAGTTTTTGCAACTTGTGAACTCTTCCAACACTTTAACTTTTGAGGTTGTTGAGCTTATTTGTTGATTTGTTTGAAACTTGAAACTTGGACATTTGAATTTGCATTCTTAGATTTTGATTTGGAACTTGATTTGATTTTTCATAAGCTTCGGTTTTCATGCTTCAAGCTCTTTTACAACTTGTGAACTCTCCAACGCTTTTATCCTTGAGGTTGTTAAGCTCATTGTTGACTTGTTTGAAACTTGAATCTTCGATTTTGCATCTTAGATTTAATTTGATTTGAAGTCGTGATTTCCCTATGTCGATAAATCACAAACTTGGTTTAACTTTCCATAAGCTTCGTCTGTCATGCTTGTGAAGCTTCTTTTTGCAACTTGTAAACTCTTCAACACTTTAACTTTGAGGTTGTTGAGCTCATTTGTTGACTTGTTTGAAATTTGTGTCTTGTACTTTTGAACTTGCATCTTGAATTTGATTTGGAACTTGATTTGATTTTTTGTAAGCTTCGGCTTTCATGCTTGTGAAGCTTTTTGCAACTTGTGAACTCTTCAACACTTTAACTTTGTCTGTTGTTGAGCTAATTTGTTGATTTGTTTGAAACTTGGAACTCGGACTTTTTAGTTTGCATCTTGAATTTGATTTGGAACTTGATTTGATTTTTATAAGCTTCGACTCTTCGAGCTTGTGAGATTTTTACGACTTGTGAACTCTTCAACACTTTAACTCGAGGTTATTGAGCTCATTTATCTTGGATGTTTTTGAGTTTGTCTTGAATTTGATCTGGACTTTAAGTTATAGATTCTCTGTATTGAGGAATCGCAAATATGGTTTGGTTTTTCATGAACTTCGGCTTTTAAGCTTGTGAAGCTTTTTACAACTTGTAAACTCTTTAACTCTTCATCTTTGAGGTTGTTGGGTTCATTTGTTGAATTTGCATTCTTTGATTTGATTTGGAACTTGATTTGGAACTTGATTTGACTTTTCATAAGCTTCGACCTTCAGGCTTGTGTAACTTCTTGCAACTTATGAACTCTTCAACACTGTAATCTTGAGGTTGTTGAGCTCATCTGTTGATTCATCATTTTTTTTAATGCCTTGATTTTAATTTGATTTTCTTTTCCTTTTTTTTAGAATGCTTTGCTTTTAAAGGTCTTGAAATTTCTTCATCACTCCTAAGAGAGTTAATGGCCTCAAATAGGGTCCATGCGCTCAAAGAGAGTTTTAAGGGTTTTGGAATTTTTTTCATCACTCCTAAGAGAGGCAATGGCCTCAAACAGGGTCCATCAGCTCAAAAAGAGTTTTAAAGGTTTTTGGAATTTTTCATCACTTCTAAGAGAGTCAATGGCCTCAAAGCAGGATCCATCACTCAAAAGGAGTTTTTAAGGGTTTTTTTGGAATTTTTTTCATCACTCCTAAGAGAGTCAATGGCATCAAACATGGTCCATCGACTCAAAAAGAGTTTTTAAGGGATTTTTTTGAAATTTTTTTCATCACTCCTAAGAGAGTCAATGGCATCAAACATGGTCCATCAGCTCGAAAAGAGTTTTAAGGATTTTGGAATTTTTCGTCACTCGAAAGAGAGTTAATGGTCTCAAACAGGGTCCATCAGCTCAAAGAGATTTGTTATCACTCCAAAGAGAGTCAATGGCCTCAAACCGGGTCCAAGAGCTCAAAGAGAGTTTTAAAAGGATCTTCAATAGCCCATCCGCTTCCGTGACTGTTAAGAGGCAATGAAGAGGTCCTCTAAAAGAGAGCAGTCGACATGCATTAGACATCATGGTAAGCTTAAGGGGGGTCTTGTGAAATTACCAAAATACCCCTCATCTTCGCTAAAAATCCTTTTTTTTTCTTTTTTTTTTGCATTTAGATCCTCTAACTTTTTCATCACATTTTATCAAATTTTTGCAAATAAAAGCCCCAAACTTTCACATTTTTCATATTTTTTTCATATTTATTATTTTTTTGCAGTTAAACCCTCGAGCTTTTCAGTATTTTTGACACATTTTTCACATTTTTTTGCATATATGTCCTTAATTATTTCATCATTTTTTTCCCATTGATTTTTGCATAAAAGCCCAACTTTCTACAAATGTATTTTTTTACCACTGACAGAGCCCTCTCAAATAACGAACAATTACATTTCTAAGCATGTTTGAAATCAGCATGTTAAAAGTTCAAAAAAACTAACTAGAGAAAAATCTACAAGCCAAGGCATGAGATGGAGATTTTTGATTGAGAAAAACATGCCACCATGGATACATAAAAAGCATGTTGCCACATATACAATTCATTACTCACTTAATCAAGGAGTGCATGGTTAGTAAAAAGCAATCCAAGTTACGGATCCTACCATGGCATGGATTGACATGGGAGTGAATGAAGATTTTTGTTTAGTAAAAATAAAAATCCAGACATTTTTTTCTTTATAGCATAGATGCAACCAGAACATGTATAAGCATATATATTTTGGATGGAACTCTATAAGAGCATCTACCTCTTTCAAGCTATAAGCACTTGACGAGCTTCTCAAGCATGCCTCGAGATTTGTGCTGAGGTTATGAACATCATCTTGCTTGCCGTGGTGGAGCAATTGATCTTTTCCTTCTTTTTTTTAAGGGAAACATCAAAATGGCAACAAGTCAATTTGATGAAGAACTTCATCGATGATCTTTTTTTTATGATTGGATGTTGTCTCTGGCCATTGATCTTCTCATTGCCTCAGGATGGGGATCGAGATCTTGGATCGGAGAAGAGAACAAGCAACGAGGCTTCTTAGGTTCTGCTAGGGTGGTGACGGCGGCAGAAGCCATATACATCGTCACCACCACCACTACGCTATCCTCTTTCTTCGTGGTAGTGTTTGGAGAAAGAAAGAGAGTGGGAGAGAAACTAATAGAGCCGAAGGACCATTGTCAGACTCCTTTTTTCTTCCTTCTCAGTCTCTCCTCCTTCTCCCTTTTTCTGTCTCTCTTTTTTCTCCCTGTTCTCCCCGTCTTTTTTCTCTTCTTTTCTTCACAAATCTTCAACTTCCCCCCTAAAATCCTCAACCCCCGAGAGATTTTTATTCCCTTTTTAAATTTCAAATTTTTATTTCAAAATCCCTTCTTATCCATTTCTTTTTTTATTTCGTTTTTTTATTCCCACTAATTTTTTTTAAAATTTTGATTTTAATTTATTTTGTTATTTTTTTCACATGACAATTTGTGGCGCACATTTTTTTTTTTTATTTTTTTCGTTTTAGCCCTCATGTATCTTTTTTATTTGATCTAATTCTTTTTCTATTTCTTTTTTTTTAAGTCTATATAAACAAAGATAATTCATGCATGTTGTGCATCTGGTGGGAGAGGTGGTGCCATGGATGTGGTGGCGGCGAGATGTGGTGCCAACAAAGGTTACTTGTGAATGAAGGCTAAAAACCTCAACCATGTCTCGCTTTGACTAGGTACTAGGAAACAATGATCTCCCTCGCCCCTACTTAAGGACCCAAAAGCGATCTTTGGACCTTAGCCTACAGCTCATGGAACCTAATCTCAAGTGACTCCGAACCATCCTCTGACTCGGACTCTAACTATGTCTCTATTTCATGCGATGGCCTAGTATCACGCTTTTTTATCCCCGATGCTATGTGATAAGTGCTTGAGTAAACATGTTTTTTTATATGTGTTTTACATGCATTGAGCATCATTTTATATATGTTTTATGTCTCATATTGTGTATTGGGTGTTTTTGTGCAATTAGGGTTGTGAATGCCTTGAAAAAGACAACGAGTGAGCAAAAGATAGGCTATAAAAGACACAATGTTGAGAGTTCTTGTCTAATTCAAAGACCAAGACACGAGAGGAGTTCATGAATGTGAAGATGTGTGCCGACTTCTATGGAAACTCAAGTCAATTCACTAGTTGGACGAGCACAAAGGCAGCCACATCTTCATGTTCCTTCTCTTTGTGAAGATTGCGAGACCTCTCAAAGGCAGCGTCGATGTAGAAAAGTCTTATAGCCTATCACTTGGTCATGTGCCCAACTATGTGGCTTCAAGAGGAGAATGTTTGGACCACATTTGTGAAAAAGGAATGTAGCAAAATTACATGTCACATGGCGCATGGAAATTCCACGGTCCCGCATGGAAATTCCCTGCGACCCCACTGCAGGCGCATGGAAAATCCACATGGGCACGTGGAATTTTTGTAATAGGTGTGGTTTTGGGCTTTAAATAGGCCATTTGCCCTATTCGTTGGAGACTTTTGGCGAGGTTTTTGGCGAACACTTAGAGGGCAAGGCGGCTAGTGTTTTTGGAGGTCTTTGGTGATATTGGAGGCGTTCATTACCAACTTTGATCGATCTTCTCTCGTCATTGCATAGAGGGCCTTCGGCAACCTAGCTCGGAGGAGGATTCTTGAAGAGCGTTGAGTGACCCATCAAGGCCATCATCATGAATTCGAGGGGTTTTTCTCTATGGTTTTCGTTACTTTTACATTGTATTCATCATTGTTTTTGTAACTTGCCACATGGAGGGCTAAACCTTAGTAGGTATTTGGGCATGTGAAACTTAGGATCTATTCTTTTTGTATTGATTTTTCTTTTATGTTTCTATTAAATCCGAGTTGATTTGAGTTTTTAACCTTGTGATTTCATTTCTTGCATGTGCTATTGATCTTTGTGATTGATCTATATTGCATGATTTGTTAATTTGATGTGAAAGGTCTCCATTAGAGTTAGAACATCAAGGTTAAAGAGGGTTGAGAGGATGAGTCATGAGATAGTGGAGTGTCCCCTTTCCCTTTCGATTGAGTGTTACCTATCTCCGTATTCCATAGACTCTATGCAACCATATTTGGTGTGAGGTGTGAGATTGATAGATTTCTCCGCCGGGACCTTGTAGGGGGTTAGGAATCCTTCGCCGGGAAATAGGGCTGGATCTATCCTTAGGAATCGGTTTCACTCTTAGGTATCCCTAGATCTCATTATGGTCATATGGGGTGTGAGGTGTTGAGATTGGTCGATATCTCCACCGGGACCTTGCGAGGGACTATGCTGGTGGCTTGGAAGCAAGGGCGGTTGGTTTTTGGATTACCTCGATTCTTTAGACTCGGTTTAGAAGCATTTAGCGAATCTTGAGTTTCATGTTAGATCGTTGGGGGAGCATTGTCTGAATACCTCATCTACATTGATTAAGATCTCTTTCACTTCATATCTTGCCCATTTGCTTACTTATTACCTTCTCTTGCAATTAGTTAATTTCATCACATCCATTGATTATGGCTAGATAGCTGAGAAGTGGCCCTGTGGATTCGAATATCCACTCATCGGTGTAATTATTACTTCGACACCCGTGCACTTGCGGTTTACACGCAATTCGGATGCGTGTTACTATACAAAATGGTAAGTTCCATCCCTAGTCTCTACTATTCTACTAGAAGATAAAGTCGACATGCCAAGAGGGGAAATCCTAGCAGCGATATGCATGCCTCTAGTATGCCCGATCAAGCGCATGGCTCTAATCAATCGCGTGATGTAGGGTCTAGCATAAATGGTTCCGAGGTGCAAGTATTATCCTTGATGAGAGAGGATGTCTATGACGCACCCTTGCCTGTGTGCTACAAGTGCACGGGTGTCGAAGTAATAAAGTACCCAAGGGGTGGGTAGTCAAATCCACTGGGAATAGACTCTAGAAACAAATAGTATTACTAATTAGCTATGGTGATAATCAATTTATGGTTGTGTTCAAGATGTTTATGAAATAAAATGACAAGAAAAATAAGCCAAAGGGTAAAACAAAGGAAACAATCAATGATAAAAGTGGGCCACTTGGATAATGCTCAACCTAGGACTATTGTTTCAAGTGCAAAAACTAACATTAGGCTTCACTAATTGAGATTTAAAGAGTCGTGGAAATCTAAAAAGCACCACGATCCCAAATCTAAGATCAAGCGTGATTAGCCCTCTATGTATGCCCCAGTGGAAAGGAAGACTCTCAACAACTCACACTGTGTGGGACTGACTGCTTGGGATTCTAAGGCCTCCAAGTGATAAATCCTATTCCCAAATCTAGATCAAACCATTTGGTCAAAGTGAAAGATCCCTAATCACAACTAAGCCCCAGTGGAAAAGGATATGTTAGCACTTCACTCTATTATGCCTACATAGAACTCTTGGAGATAGGATAAATCAAATCGGAAGGGAAAGTGGACACTCCGCTACCTCTCGACTCACCCTCTCAATCCTCTTCAATCTTCCTTAGTCTAACCCTAATGGTGATAGTCACTTGTCAAAAGGGTGACTAGATGGATTCTCAGCCCTAATGTCACTCTCATGGAAAATCAAATTATAAGCATACCAGATTGAAACTAAATTAAAAACTCAATTAAAAGAAACAAAATCATCCAAGGTTTATATGCCTAAGCACCCACTAGGGGTTTAGCTCTCTATGGAAACAATACAAACTCAAAGAATAAATTAAAGATAAATGCAAACTATCCATAAGAATAACCCCTTTGTTGTTAGTGATGAAGATCTCCAAGAGATGCTTGTCCTTCTCAAGGACTCCTCCATTGAGCCTAGGGCACACCTTGCCCGAAAACACTCGTCTTTTTAAAAACTCCCCTAATAACTCTCCTTCAAAAGAAATTGATGTTGAACATGCTAGAAATGCTCCAAAACATAGCTACATTAATTGCTACAGTAAATAAAACATACTTAATCACATGCATACACAAGCACTTATCAAACTCCCCCATACATAAGCCTTTGCTTGTACTCAAGTAAAATTAATTATGAAAACATCTAAGAGGAAAATTAGAAGTGCTCGGCCTTAGGTTCACCAAGAGTATGCAAGAGAAGCATTCAAAAAGTAAGAAAAATTTTGAATACCAAATAAGAAAAATAATTGCTCTAGCTAAAAACTCAAATCAGAAAGGATGAAAAATCCGACAGTGTGTATGTGTGTGTAAACTCACTAAAGTCAACTCAATGTCTACTCTCTAAAGTTCTTAATACAAAGGACTTATTTATAGTAAAAAAGAAAAGGTAGTGGCTGTATATATCCTCTAAGGTAGCCTTTTCCTAGGTGGCCGCCAAGGTGGCTTTGACACTTGAGGTGGTAGCTCTTTCTACCAGGGGATAGTAGCTTTCACTCATCCTATTAGATAGCTCTTTCTCCCACCTGGGCATAACTAGTATCCGACTTATGAGAGTAGCTTCATACTTCATAGGTGGTAGCTCTTTTCCACCCCATATGCGCATTTTTAACTCAAAGAATGCTACTACAGTCCCTTAAGCAATGAACTAGTGTTTCCATAGGCTTAATGAGTAAGTAGTGCAACAAAGATATAGTCGGACAAAAAATTCCTAATAAATTCAAGTAAAACTTAAGAATACAACCCTTGCAACTGAGGTGAACCAAAATTGGCTACGAGAGAAAGAACATGAAACACACTAGTGTAGTGTAATACATGTGTAAAGTGAATCGAACCCCCACCCCACCCACACACACACACACTTGACGTATACATTTCTATCAATGTATGCATATAAGCATAAAAACAATAAAAACAACATGTGTGAAGGTTGGCAATTGAAACAATACTCCCCTAAACTCCTAATGCAGTGTTTGGTTTAGTTGGATTTCTAGGAAGTTGAGTTCCAACGGGTTATGAAGGCACACCAGCCATGTTAAAATAAAACATGACCGTGTCCATGACTTTTCCTCATTAACGAAGCTCACAAGACCATACGCACATATATACATGGGGGTTCAGTGAAATTCAACGCTAACACAACAAAAACGAGTTTATAAGATAAAACAATGAAATATAACTCGATAAAGCAAACAAAATAACTAAAACAATAAATAAACTCAGAAGGAAGAAACTTTTACGAGAAATCAAGTCAAGGAGAAAAATAAAAAAATGCTAAAAGTACAATAAACAAAAGCATAAAAAAGAGATGTCTTATAAGTGTTTATGTATTAATAATACGAAATATTTTTTCTTACGATGGACATTACATTTATCAGATTTTATCGCTAATGCATGTGTTTTTGTGTTCTTTTGCGCATATAGGTTTGTGGAGCCAAATAGATAAGAAAGAAGCCAAAGTAGATTGCGAATGTATTATGTTGATGGAATCTTGAAATGAACACACGAGAAGAAGCAAGTTGTGCTCCAAGACATATGAGTGTGTGCCAACCTCCATTGTGATCATTGGATTATGTAAATTGGAGGGTACAAAAGCGATCACACTAATGTGTTCGATTTATGCAAAGTTAGCAAGATTCCCAGTCAAATGTGCTTTTTACTTGAAGAAGCGACGCGATCTATGGCATAGACGTGTACCAGTTTGTGTTGCCTCAATGAAAAGTGTGAATTTGGGAGTGTTTTTTTGGCGAAATCGTAGTAAATCACCGTAGTCATTTCTTGTATGCTATTGTTCACAACCGCCAAAAATTCGATTCTGTAGATTCACGCAGGCGTGTGGAGTTTTTCACATGCCCGTGTGGATTCTCGATTCCAGCCCCATATAAGGCGCGATTCAGCCCGATTTCGAATCCTTTATTCCATCTCATAAGTGTTTGTGTGTTAAGAATGCAAAGTATTCCTTCCTTACGATGAGTATTACTTTTATAAGATTTTAGCACTAATACATGTGTATTTGTGTTCTTTTGCATATATACGGTTGTGAAGCCAAATATCAAAGAAAGAAGCCAAACTAGATCGTGAATGCACTTTGTTGATGGCATCTTGGATTGAACAAATGAGAAGACACAAGTTGTGATCTAAAACACAAGAGTGTGTGTCAACCTCCATTATTGTCAAGCAAATACATGGTTTGGAGGGGCACAAGTAGCAATTACTGTTCACAGTCCACAGAAAATCAGAATTCCAAACAATCCACACACCCGTGTGGAATTTCCACAGGGCCGTGTGGATGCCTGATTCCAGCCTATTTAAAGCCACAATTCAGCCCGATTTCAACATCCTTTTTCCTATCTTTTCTCCAACTTTTGAGAGGCTGATGGTTAGGGTTTAGAGAGGCTTTGGCAAGGCTTTTGGAGTGGTTCAATAGCTTTGACACCGCGTTTCTCTTGCTAGATAGTTATTGGGGGAGCTTTTTTCGACACCGATCCGGTGGCGATGCTTGACTAGGGGACGTTTGGAGAGGGGACGAGGCGACTCTACAAAAGCGATCGACATGAATACCGGGGGTTTTACAATGGATTGCATATTTTTACTTTTGATTTCATTATTCATTGTATCTTGCTCAATGGAGTGCTAAAACCCTAGTGGGTACTTGGATTTGTGAACCCTAGGATGTATTTGTTTCATTAACCTTTTATTATGCTTTCCTTTTAATTAAAGTCTTTAATTGAGTTCCAATCTTGAATGTTTATTGAATGATTTCTCCCTTAGAGACACTAGGTTGAGAGTCTACATTGGAAATCCTTGTGAGTGAGTAACACACCATGAGGGTTAGACAAAGCAAGATTGGAGAGGGTCGAGAGGGTGAGTTGAGATGTAGCGGAGCGTCCCCTTTAACCTCCGGTGTGATTTATCCTACCTCCACATTCCAAGAGTTCTTTGCGGTGACAATACAGTGAAGTGTTAAGGGATGAAGTCCGTTGGGGCTTAGTTGCGCGAGCAACAGAGTGAAGCGTTGAAGTGACTTTAACACATGGGGCTTAATTGTGACTAGGGGTCTTTCGTTTGGACGAAAGGGTTAGATATACATATAGGAATAGGGTTTATCACATAGAATCCCTAGAGGCTCTTGCAACTTTACACAATGTGAAGTGTTGAGAGTGGTTGATTTCTCCACCGGGACATACTGTAGAGTTAGTCACGGTTAACCCTAGGTTTGGGACCGTGTATTTAAGGTTGTCCACGACTAATTAAGCATTAGTTAGGAAGCATAATAGTTGTTATCCACTTGAAGCAATAATCCTAGAGTAACACTATCCGAGTACCCCACTTTTATCGATTGTCTTTCCTCTCATTTATTTGTGCTTCTCTTTTTATGTTCTTTAGTTTGTTTGCATCATCGATCATTATCCACAGCATCATTGTTTCATTTCCACTTAGTTAAATAGAAATCTTGGTGTTTCTATTCCTTATTCCCTGTGGATACGAAACCCTACTCACCTGGGATTTATTACTTCGACAAACATATGCACTTGTGGGTCACTGACAACGCCCCTTGCGTGTGACCCGCAGGTGCATGGGTTTGTCGAGTAATACATCCCGGTGAGAGGGTATCGTATCCAGCAGAGTAGGGAGTAAAAATACTTAAATTGCTACTTAACAATGTGAAAGTGAACAATGATAGTATCGATAAAATGTAATGTGAACAAAGATAAAAGAAACAAGAATGAGAGGCACAAGTAAGTGAGAGGTAAGGCAATCGATAGAAGTGGGGTACTCGGACAATACTCCCCTAGGATTAATGTTTCAAGTGCAAGACCAACTATTATAATTCCTAATCAATGCTCAGTGAGTCGTGGAAATCCTTAAGCACACGGTCCCAAATATAAGGTCAACAGTGAGTAACTCTACACTATGTCCCGTGGAGAAATCGTTTCGAGTCTCAACACCTCACATCATGTAAAGTTGCATGGAGTTCTGGGGAATCCAAGTGATAAACCCTCTTCCTATGCATAGACCTAACCCTTTGGTCTAGGTGAAAGGCCCCTAGTCACATTTAAGCCCCAGACACTAGAGTCACTTTAACACTTCACTCTGTTGTTCGTGCAACTAAGCCCCAGCGGAGTTCATCCTCTAGAACTTGACTCTATTGTAACCGCAAAGAACTCAAGGAAATGGAGGTAGGATAAATCATACCGAAGGGGAAAGAAGACGCTCCGCTACCTCTCGACTCACTCTCTCAACCCTCTACAATCAAGCAATGTCTAACCCTCATACTGTGTCACTCATCTACAACGGTTACCAAGATGGACTCTCAACCCTAGTGTCACTCTAACGGAGAAATAACTCAACAAACATTCAAGAAACACTAGGGTTTACATCATCTACAACCCTAGTTGAACTAAATTGAAATATCAATTAATTAAAGCATAATAAAAGATCAATGAAACAATAACATCCTAGGGTTTACACACCCTCATACGTATGGTCAAAGTTCATGTCTTGACACTTCTTGTCATGCCCCGACTGGCGGGCCCATGGGACGTGACAACTGCCGTGATGATCTCGAGGAGGGACCCTCCGCCACTCAACCCTCGGGGCGCCGCAAGGCTAAACAACAACCTGGAAATAATAATATTCAACAAAACTAGAAAATATGGGATATAATAATACACAACAGAAGTAAAAACAACAATAACAACAACAACAACAATAAAAAGAAGTTCACAAATACATAGGGAAGCAACACCAACAACAGTACTAAGGTTGATACACCAATATTTTAAGAGTTGGTTAGATACAAAACCATGCAACAAGGTTTACCACACACTTGTGCATCCATAAGTCAAACAACATGTCCATGACCAAAAAGAAACATACATGAGCTGAAAAGAGTAATACAGGAGGTAGAACGCAGTAAATGATCAGCACACTGCCACACAGTCGCACCTACTATCTGCAAGAGACTAGGAAGAGGAAAGAGGGGTGAGCAAATTACATTACTCAATGAGGGGAGGTTAGCACAACACTAATATAAATATACTAAAATATAAAAAACATAAATCTTCAACTATTTTAAAAATAAGATACTAACTTAGAGCATGAATTGTTAATACAGCAAACTTCAATATAGTAGTATAAAAAGATAGTGTCAAATACGCATTTTATCTCAAATAGGGTCTTAAAACTTCAAAACTACCAAATACTGAACATGGGGTTTCCAATAGATAAAAAAACATGCTAATCATGAAACTAATATTTCATCATAAAACACTTAAACCAAAAGTAGTTCCAATATAAGCATAACAACTAAATAACATAAGCTTCAAAATAAATAAACACAATAATCATGTCAAGTTAAATATGTGGGAGATTGTGCTCCTAAGAGCGACAGCTGGGCTTCGCCCCTTAACACAAATTTGAGATGACACAAGACATGTACCACAATGGAATTAAATCTAAAACCCAAAATAAACCAACACCCAACACTCACCCAGCAAAAAGTGGTCTAGAAACCTCTCTAAACCTTCACCGCGGCTGCGGCTAGATTCATAGCCGTTAATGTACTCACACCCTTGACGTTGATGCATTGGTTCACTTGTTGGTTACTCCGACTACCCGATGAATATACAGTCAGGATTCTACACTCCCACCTAAATCGGCCCTCATAGTAATCAGCCGGTCTACCACGCCACCTCATTTGGCTGGCCGTGGAGACCGCCTACTACAGTAGGGTACCACCAGACAAACTCAACAATAAGCACAACTCCACACGAAGTACAATAGCCAACATAATACTCAAATAAATCAAGCATCACCATCCATTCTACAAGGGAATGATGCACACACAACTCAAAATAGTTTAACAAGAATCACTACACAGTAAGAAACTTAATTGACAACCCAAAAATCTTCTCATTTGAACACAAATTTGCATAAAAGAAGCACCAAGGAATAAACTCATTTTAAGGCAATAAGAATCTCAAAATCAATCATAATACCCAACAAAATCTCATTAAGTAAGATAGATTATATAAACATATAAATATTGGTAATCTTCTAATAAAGTCAAGCTTAATAGTCCCACTCACATAATTGATGATTTCCCTTGTTTGCAAGCTAATCCTTAGCTAATCCTTTTCCGTTCAACCAAAAGCTTCACCTTCTTGCGAAGCACAACAAAAACACAACAATGGTTATTACAAAAAGCCAAGCAAGAAACCCTAGGTTTTTTCTTCTAAACAACACTAATCAACTCTAGGGTTGCTCAAATTAACATCTTAGGCTACAAAAAGAAGATCTAAGGGGTTTTAGATCTTGTGTATGTCCCGCAAGTGCACGGGTTTGTCGAACTAATAAATCTCGGATGAGTGGGTATCATATCCACGGGGAGTAGGGAACAAAAAAACACTTAAATTGTTTCTTAACTAAGCGTAAAGTGAATAATAGTTGTGTGACAAGATATAATGTTACAAAAAGTAAAAAGAGACAAGAAAGAGAGCACACGTAAAAGGGAGGTAAGACAATCGATAAAAAAATGGGGTATTTGGATATTGTTCCGCCTAAGACAATCGTTTCAAGTGCAAAACCCTCAATTATGCTTTCTAACTAATGCATTAACGAGTCATGGAGATCCTTCAATACATGGTCCCAAATCTAAGGTCAACCATGCCTAACTCTATACATGTCCCGGAGGAGAAATTGAACAATCTCTAAACCTCGCACTCGCATGGAATTACAATGAGTTCTAGGGATTCCAAGTGATAAATCCTCTTCCTAAATGTAGACCTAACCCTTTGCTCCAGGTAGAAGGTCCTTAGTCACAATTAAGCCCTAGGTGCAAAAATCACTTCAACGCTTCACGCCGTTGCCTCTGCAACTAAGCCCAAGCGGAAGGTCATCCCTTAGCCCATTCACTCTACTATGACGACAAAGAACTCGAGGAAATAGAGTTAGGATAAATCACATCGGAGGGGAAAAGAGACGCTCCGCTACCTCTCAACTCACCCTCTCAACCCTCTCCAATCTAGCTTTGTCTAACTCTCGTGGTGTGTCACTCACTCACAAGGGTTACCAATAAGAATCCTCAACCCTAGTGTCACTCTAAGGGAGTATTCACACAATCAAGCATTCAAGATTGAAACTCAAATAAAACATCAATTAATGAAAGTATAATGAAAGGTTTAATGAAACAAATACATCCTAAGGTTCAAAAATCCAAGTACCCACTAAAGGGTTTATCTCTCAATGGAGCTAGTTACAACCAATGAAATCGAACGTAAAAACATGTAATCCATAGAAAACCCCTCGATAATTGTGACAATGGTCTTGTGGAGAAGCCTTTACTCGTCCAAGGGTCCCTTTGTCGGGGCCTAGGATACACCTCGCCCGGATAGGGTGCCGACGAAAAGCTCTCTCACTAACCTTATTCCAAACGGAGCGCGATGTCGGGAGCCGTAGAACCTCTCCAAATCCCTAACCAATACCTCTCCAAACACTAGCCGCCGCTCCCTTTCAAGTTGAGGAGAAGATGGAGAAAAAAATATTGAAATAGGGGCTGAAATCGGCCTTAAATAGGACTGGAATCGGGCATCTACACTCCCCTGTGGATTCAACACACGGCCCATTGAATTTCCACAGGGCGTGGATAATTTCCACATGCTCATGTGGATTCTCCGAATTCACTTTTTTTCGGGACTGGCTGTGAATGGTATCTCGCTACAATGAATTGCTACATATTTTCTATGCATCGGGTTCGAACACTCCTGAATCCATGTTTTAATCGAGATAACGTAAACGGGCACACATTTATGTCATAGGTCGCTTTGCTTCTTCAACAACGTCTTCATCGGTGAAGATCTTGCTATTAATGCACAAGCCGGGATACTTAAATGTGACTGCCTTTGTGCCCCTCTAAATCATTATCCTAACTTGAATAAACGGGGGTTGGCACACATTCTCGCATCTTGAACCCGACTTATGTCTTCGAGTTTGGTCCTTCTTATGATTTCCTACAAATTGTGCATTCAAGATCTACATTGGCTTCTTTCTCTAACATTTTGCTTCACAACCCTATATGCATGAAAGTAACATAAATGCACACATATTAGCGCTAAAACCTGATAAAAAAGCAATGCTCATCATAAGGAAAGAACACTTCGTATTCTTATCACATAAACACTTATCAGCAAAGGTTAAAATAGGCTTAAAAACACAAAAACTATGCTTGTGGGGGCTAGTACGCAGCCCGTGCAGTGCCTGCACACCCCATTACCTGGGATGTGCAGCCTGGTATGAGGCCAGCACACCCCTCTGCCTGGGCTGTGCGGCCCCTTGTGAGGCTGCACAGGAGACCGCACAGCCCCTAGGAGGAGTTGTGCGGCCTGTGCACAGCACACGCATGCTTTAAAACTTTCGAAACTCAACCCAAACTCTCAGCAAGAGGCACCAAACTTGGAACAAAAAGAATTTAACCAAGACATCAAACAAACAAAGCAAAAAAGACCAAAACAAACCACTCTACACAAGAAAAGAAAATGCCAAGACACCACACTTCTTCCAAACAGGAGAATCCTCAAAGTTTACATTCATGACCTATTTTTTTTTTTTTTTTCTTCTTATACTAACTCCATAACTTTGAATGCATAGAAGAACATAAAAACACTCAAATGAGCCATAAAACCTGACAAAAGCAATGCTCATTATAAGTAAAACATACTCAATATCATGCATGCACAAGCACTTATCAAACTCCCCCATAATTAAGCCTTTACTTGTCCTCAAGCAAAATTACTCATTAAAGCATTTAAGAGGAAAATTAGAAGTGCTCAGCCTTAGGCTAACCAAGAGTATGGAAGAGAAGCATTCTAAATGTAAGGAAGATTTCAAACACCAAATGAGAAAAATCATTGCTCTAGCTAAAAAACTCAAATAAAAAAGGATGAAAATCTGACAGTGTGTATATGTGTGTAAACTTATTCAAGTCAACCCAATGTCTACTCTCTAAAGTTCTTATTAAAGAGGACTTAATGATATAGAAAACAAAAGGGTAGTAGCTGCACACATCCTCTAAGATAGCCTTTTCCTAGGCGGCCGCCAAGGTGGCTTTCTCACTTTTGAGGTAGTAGCTCTTTCTACCTGGGGTAGTAGCTTTCACTCATCCTATTAGATAGCTTTTTCTCTCATTCGGGTATAACTAGTATTCAACTTATGATAGTAGCTTCATATTTCATAGGTGGTAGCTCTTTTTCACCCTTGATGCACAATCAAACAACTTTTCTTTTTCTGCTTTTTTTAAATACCAAAAATGCTACTACAATCCTTTTAAACAATGAACTAGAGTTTCCACAATTTAATGAGTATGTAGTGCAAACAAAAGAGGTCACGGACAAAAATTTCTTAGTAATTCAAGTAAAACTAGAGCATGAAAGCATTCAATGTTAAAAATTATCCTAAACTTAAGAATACAACTTTTGCAACTACGGTGAACCATAATTGGCTACATGAGCAAGAACATGAAACACATGAGTGTAATACATGTGTAATGTGATGGTAGGTAATTGAAACAGTGCGCATGCAAGCACAAAATACAAAATAATAATAAAAGTAACATGTGTGATAGCTGCTTGGGGAGCATCAGTCTCCATGGATTCCTGCTGTGGTGGGGTGTTGGCTGGAAATCCTTGGCCTCATCACCTCTCCTCCTTAGACTCATCATCAGAGGGGACAATTAAAAATATACCTACCAAGTGTAGCCCTCTTCACAATGCCCATTAGTCGCATAGTGTCTAGTGCAAGGGGAGAAGGAATGGTAGTCATCTATGCTCCCCGAATCGCCTTAGTCAATCCCATACCACGAATAAGTCTAGTGATGTATGGCTGGCACACCCCTTGCGTGCTGACTCGCAAGTGCACGTGTTTGTCGAAGTAATAAATCACAGGTGAGTGGGTATTGTATCCACAGGGAGTAGGGAATAAAAACACCAAGATTGCTACTTAACCAAGCGAAGATGAAACAATGATTGTGTTGATAAAGATGTAATGTAGACAAAATAAAAAGAAATAAGAAAGAGAGGTACAAATAAGTGAGAAAAAAAGGCAATCAATAAGAAGTGGGGTGTATCTTCTAGGAAGTATTAGTTAGGTTTGGGACCGTGTATCTTATAGGATTATCGCTCAAGTGCAAAACCAACTATTATGCTTCCTAACTAATACTCAATGAGTCATGGACATCCTAAGTAAGATACACGGTCCCAAACCTAAGATCAACAATGACTAACTCTACACTATGTCCCGGTGGAGAAATCGCTCAGTCTCAACGCCTCGCACTTTGTAAAGTTGCAAAAAGATCTAAGGATTCCAAGTGATAAACAATATTCCTATATGTAGATCTAACCCTTTGGTCCAGGTGAATGGCCCCTAGTCACGATTAATCCCCAGATACTAAGGATTACTTCAACGCTTCACTATGTTGCTCGCGCAACTAATCCCTAGCAGAGTTCCACTCTTAGTACTTCACTCTATTGTGACTGCAAAGAACTCTAGGAAATGGAGGTAGGATAATCACACCGGAGGGGAAAGGGGAGCTCTGCTACCTCTCTACTCACTCTCTCGGCTCTCTCCAATCTAGCTTTGTTTAACCCTCGTAGTGTGCCACTCAATCGCAAAGATTACAAATGTGAACTCTCAACCCTAGTGTCACTCTGAGGATGAAATCATTCAAAAATCATTCAAGATTGGAACTCAATTAAAACATAAATTAAGGAAAGTATAATAAAAGATTAATGAAATGAATACATCTTAGAGTTTATAAATCCAATTACCCACTAGGGGTTTATCTCTCCATGGAGCAAGATACAATCAATAGTAAAATCGAAAGTAAAAACAACTAATCCATAGGAAAACCCCCTCGGTAATCGTGTCAATGGTCTTGTGGAATAGCCTTGTTCTCTCCAAAGGTCCCCTTGTCAAGCCTAGGGCTCACCTTGCTGGATCGGTGCCGAAAAAAGCTCCTGCAATAGCTATCTTCCAAGAGAAACTTGGTGGTGAAGCCGTAGAACCGCTACAAAAGCCTTGCCAATACCTCTCTATACCCTAGCCGCAAGCCTCTCAAGAATTGGAGAAAAGATACAAAAAAAAGGATCCTCAAATCGGATGAATCGCTGGCTTTAAATAGGGCGAGATTGGGCATCCACAATGCCCTATGGATGTTCCACACGCCCCTGTGGAAATGGAGGTAGGATAAATCACACCGGAGGGGAAAAGGAAGCTCCGCTACCTCTTGACTCACCCTCTCGACCCTCTCCAATCTAGCTTTGTTTAACCCTCGTAGTGTGTCACTCACTCACAAAGATTACCAATGTGAACTCTCAACCCTAGTGTCACTCTGAGGAATAAATCACTTAACAATCATTCAAGATTGGAACTCAATTAAAATATCAATTAAGGAAAGTATAATAAAAGATTAATGAAACAAATACATCCTAGGGTTCACAAATCCAAGTACCCACTAGGGGTTTATCTCTTCATGGAGCAAGATACAATCAATAGTAAAATAGAAAGTAAAAACAAGTAATCCATCGGAAAACCCCCTCGGTAGTCGTATCAATGGTCTTGTGGAATAGCCTCATCCTCTCCAAACGTCCCCTTGTCAAGCCTAGGGCACACCTCGACAGATTCACACTTTTCACACTTTTCATCAAACGGCCAAAAAACACTCGCGGTTCACACTTTTCATCAAGGCAACATAAACGGGTCACGTTTATGCCGTACATTGCATCGATTCTTCAATAAAAGGCCTCATTGGTCAAGATCTTGATATCATTGAACAAGTCGGGATACGCAATTGTGACTGCATTTGTGCCCTTCCAACTCATTGAAATTGATTGAATATATGGAGGTTGGCACACATTCTTGTTTCTTTGAGCCCAACTTGTGTCTTCGCATTTATTCCTTCCAAGATTTCATCAAATAGTGCATCACGATCTACATTGGCTTCTTTCTTACATATTTGGCTTCACAACCCTACATGCACCAAAGTAACACATACACATATATTAGCGCTAAAATCTGATAAAAGTAATGCTCAACGTAAGAAAAGAATAGTTCGTATTACTAATACACAAGCACTTATCAATGGCCCTGAAAATAGCACTCCAACCTGAGTATGTTGACACTGATGTTGCAAATACTCGGCTCACAATATACCCTAAATGCATGGGCTTACTCTAAACCATGGAGTATAAGTAAAGAAGCTCAAGTCGACTCAAAACTCGGGAGCTATCACCACGGCCGCTCATCGATGTGCTAAGAGCGGTGTTGATATACCCATGTGACTTCGCGAATGAGGCACGAAGCCTTGGAAATCCCACGCCATCACTGCTATCACCACACAACATCAGATATACGCGCGGCGGAGTCACTCCAGAAGGATAATCAGTTGGAAGCTGAGTGTACTCCTTGGTGTGAATGAAGTCATCATCATACAGGGCCAAACCTAACTAAAAAAACTATGTTAGACTCATGTTGTGGTACCGCATAAAAGCCCGGAACCAAATCATGTCCTCCTAACTGAAACTGGTGTGAGATCGATCAAACTCAAACGAAGCAAGCACCTCCAAAGTAAGGGTATGAACGACCCATACGAATGTCAACAGGGATCTCTCCCTAATCATATTCCTACTATCACATTGGGTGCAGTGAAAACCCGCTATAAGGACACACTTACTCTGAGTCTATCCTTAAGATTCGGAGGGGGTACTGACATCCAATTTCTTGGCATGTCGATCTAAGAATACCCCTTCTAGCTCATTAATGATCTAGTACATGCGAGTAGGTCACATCTACATGTATGACTTAGCAACGAACTAAGGATCTCTTGTTTTGTAGTTCTAGACATGAAGAACAGTGACCCAAGGCATAAATCAACACAATGCATTTCAAATAAAAGTATAGCATCCAAAATTCATGATAGCTGGCGAAAAAGAGAGAGGCGGTAGCTGGCGAAAGAGTTCCATATTTTGAGTAGACAAGAAAACGGGTGGGTGGGTCCTATGATTCGGGGAAGGAAGTCGGCCAGCTTTTAAAGCAAGTAAAGTCCAGGAAGAAAGATTTCATTCCTTATACAAAGTGATAAGGAAGGAGATCAAAAGAAGAGCAGAAAACTAGAATCGAAAGACAAAGAAGAAGATTAAGAAAAAGTCAGGGCTTTCCTGGACTCTATGACGTAGGACTTCCTCACATAATTTGAATTTCTCTGACCCTCCCTCCCCCAAGGTTCACCCTATATCCAGGGTCTTTGGGGGTCTAGTGTGCATCATACAAACAAGTATAACACAAACTCAATAAAAACAAAGAAACAAATGCATAAGTGGCACTCCCTAGTCCAAATGATGATGAAGAAGAGTAATG